>NW_028277394.1:0-34983 GCF_059751315.1 Micrasema longulum | reverse complement strand
ATCAAGCGCCCTCTGACGCGTACTCACCCCCGTATACTTCGGGCTGGGCTGGGCTAGTTCAGGTGGGGAGGACAGTGGCGGGTGGTCACAGGGGTAGATATACTGGGATATCGTACATCACTATAAATTTCAATGAAAAAATAAAAAGAAATATACCCTTTTAAGTGATGCAAATACCAAGAGGTATTTGTGAATTGTAGCCAAAATGTAGTACAAAATGCCAAAGCTTGAAACGTGGAAATCTTAGGTACAACGGTGACACAACGACTGAATCGTAAGTTTAATCACCTCATCTTTCATGTAAAATAAACAATACGAAATTGCTGCAATTGGAGAACCACTGATGTGCCCACTTGGCACGAATTGGGAGACAATGATGGTAATATGTCAAAGATGCGCCGTAATGCAGTTGGTTAGACGCCTACCTGAAAATTTGGAGTCGCGGATTCGATTCCCCCCAGCTACAATAAAAGAAATCCAAGAAAAAAGAAAGAGAAAGGGTGATGTGATGTAATTTTCCTAATTTTCTTCCATTTCTCTACTTTCTCATCTGCTGACGAGCCTCTTATCTAAAAAAGGGCTTAGCGCGACCTATCAAAAACATTTTACGTTGAATGTCATTGGAGAATCTGCATGAATGTAATTAAAAATGCAGAAGAAATGACTAAATTTTGATCCACATCTTTGATTTGCAAACATTCTGCGCCTCTGGATATATCATAACTTGAACATTTAAAGACGAAAATTAGCCAGAACGTGTATTTTTTTCCTATTCGCCGCGCAGCGGGCTCTCTTGGTGGGATGGGGGTGGTTATTCGCACGCCGAGTAAGAAGAGGGGATACCGCGGGGTTCGCTCAGTCGCACTTGAGAAATTAAGTACAGCCGAGTGTAATATGCTATCAGTACAGGTTGCTTTGATAAATCTCCAGTAAGAAATTAAACTTTAATGACTTCTCGAGTCTGTTTTGGGATCAGTTAGTCATCAACATTTTGTGGAAAATCTAAATTAGTTGCGACAAATATTTTGAGTTCCATGTAAGTATCTATCTATATCTATACATGTCCGATTTAGTAACAAAATAATTAACCGATTTTTTGCATTAAAAATCAGATTACACTAATGTCCATTTTATTTCAGAAAGCAAGTAGGTAGTCGAGTTTAATTATTATTTAAAAAAATATTCACAAATAGGATTAAGCATTTGTTTATATTATATTACTCATTTCAATCATCTTAAGGGAGAAATAAAGCGCTTGAAGACGACGTAAATTTTATTAGGATTGACGTCCGTACAATCAATCAATTGTTTTCTTGACACCAAATTTGAATCGATCCATCAATTAAGATATAATGACCTCTTACTGATTTATTAACCTTTTAAAGGCTGATAAATCAAAACATACAACAGGATAAATATTACTGGCGATGTTTCAATGAAAAATATTCTTAATTATACGAATATTAACAACGTTTAAAGTAGTCAATGATAGAAATGCTAGTATTTTCAAAACAAAAGAAATCCATATCCAATCCGTATTCAAGAAAGATTAAAAATAAAACGAATCTTTATAATTATCTTAAATTTTAAAGCAGTGTTTTTCAACATTTTTGAAGACGTGACCCCCTTACATTATAGAAAAAATATCAGGCGACCCCCTCTTGCAGGGAATTTTAAAAAAAAAGGTGTTGGAAGGTCCAGATTTCAAAAGATCTGACATTATCTCCCCCCCACGATGCTTGTTTTTAATCCCCTGCTTTTAACTTTTGCCTTACTTGTGGCCGCAACTCCTGAAGCAAGGTTGCGCGATCCCTCAGAAAGTTGCGACCTACAGGTTGAAAAACATTGCTTTAATGCATAAGACAATGATATAATAACATAAAAAAGATACGGTTTAAAGACAGACCAGCGAAGTTTCTATAAAAAAATTATGCATATTGCATTGTGGTACAACAAAAGGGTGTGTTTATGTGTATTAGTATAAGAGTAAGTGTATAGGTGTATTTGTGTGTTCAGGTTTGTAAGTGTAAGCATCATTAAATAGCAAGTGGGATCGTATCGCAGCCAGAAATAATCAGTCTTAATTTATTTTTGAATAAATTAAGGGGCGTGTTAAATATATTAATAGATGAAAAAAAAACATTATAGTTAGAGCAAGAACGATAGATTTATTGCTTTTTAACAGTATTATACAATTTGTACAAATTGGCTACGGTCGTTAATAAATAAACGTCTTAAGTAAGTTTTTTACTATGTATTTTAGATTTTTTTTTGCTATATTTTTCTTATATTAACTACTTTTTCTAAAAATACATTTTTTAAATTTATTTTGTATTGAATTACTTTGTTAATTATGAATTACTTTTGTATTGAATTACTGTTTTTATATTTTGACTGTCTTAGAACAGGGTAAATAACCCTAGTTAGATAGTCAAAGCAACTTTGTATAAATGTATAATTGTATGTTTATGATGTGATATAAATAAAATAAAACGGATAAAGACAATTAGTCAATTAAAATACCGAATAGTGATACGTCGCTCTCTGATAATTTCACCGTTTCTTTCATTTAAATAACTCAGTGATGGAATGAACTTTTGGTGAAAAAAAATTTCATTTTTACTAATTCGTTTATAACATGACTGCATATAAATAATTTGAAGAGAAAAATGTTGATGAATGCATGACTTCAAACTTTACATTTTTCTAAATTTCTTGGTATCAAGAGGGAAAACGTGTTTGATAAGGAAATATGGGGGTCTAGGCATTTACAGGGCTTTTAAATTGTCATTAGCTGGTGTAAGTGGACACATTACATAATGTGTAACATTCACCATTCTGCCTATATTCAATCATTTACATTTCCTTAACTCTTCCGTCTGGTGAAGTTTTGATACACGTATTTGGTTACATACATTCTGATTCGGGTACAAACATTTGGGACATACTCCAAACATTGTTGATCAAACCACCTGGTATAAAAATAAGTATAAAAATTGGGAAACTGTTTTCAGGAATTGCCTAGTAAATTAAATGGTTCGGCCGGATGAATCTTACCCATATGATGAAGGTTTCAGCTTTTGTTTCACAAAAAACAGACCAAAGAGTTGAGGAAATGTAGATTATTGAACATTGGCAGAATGGCGAATGTTACGCAGCGTGTAAAGTGGCTATTTAAACCCACCAATGACAAGTCATAAACCCTGTAAATGTCTAGACTTCTATATTCCCTTCTCAAAAATGTTTTCCCTCTTTCTTGCAAGAAATTTAGATCTGAACAGCCATTTCGGGAGGTGATCTAGCCTGTTTACAATCATTTGGACATACTTAAAACATTGTTGTTCTAATTTTCAATCGTAATATGCAAAACGAGTAATTCATTAAAAAGCTGCAAACTTTACAAAAAAGTCCTTCAGTCAATCAACATCATACGAAAAAAGGTTTAAGGCTTCGTGATTTTTTATGACAGGCGCCTTATTTTTGCGGAAAAATCCTGGTGCTTGAGCCTTTTGGGAGGAAAATCTGCGTTCAGCTGGCTGCTTTGACGTGAGCATAATAAGATTTTTCGCTTTATGCGACACGATGAAAAGATGGCGCACTACTATCCCTTTAGTGAAAGACCTAAAGTACCACTTGTCGGCGAGTTAGTAGTGTTGGTGTCACATATCAAAATTAGCGACCCGAGAAAAAAATGTGTGAAAATTAATATCAAAGACATTTTTTTTTTCAAAAAGTCTGGTTATTGTATCATAAAACATACGAGAAGCGTTAAATTTTATGCCACAGTGCAATCCATTCACGTTATGTGAACTGTTCAAATTGTTCAAGTATTTTCAGTATAATTATGATCTTACTAATGAAAAAAGGGTAAAAATTAGTACTAAGTAAACACAACTTTAGATTATACAAGATCTATGTAATTAAAGATTTTTTTTTCATGTCATTTTAGCAGCTGATAAACCATCAGTATTGAAAAAGAGAATTACGATTAGGTTGACAGACATTGGAAGTAAGGAATCTGAGAATTTATTGAGGATAGTAATCTTAATACTATGCTGTTCCATTGAATCGTTTATAAATTTATAATATTTGAGTTTGTCCAAATGTTTTTAGACAAAAGACTGGACTGCATAATAATTCCAGTATGTGGAACAATCATTCAATTCAATTTAATTCAATTCAATTCAATTTAATTCAATTTAAACATCCATATTTCTTCAATTCTTCCATTTGTTGATTTTAGTGAAGTTAAAGAGCCGAAACCTTTATTGTTGTGAAGAGATTCATCTGAATGAATTATTTCACATACTAGGCAACGCCTGAAAACAATTTTCCAATTTTTAAACTTCTTCTTGGACTTGTTGGTTTTTTTCCCTTTTCTAAGGTATTCTCCATCCCTGTTGTAATTTGTTAATTTATAAATTTATTATATTTTTTATACAAACGTTTATTTATTGAATTTTATTTTTATATTAACGAAAGCTATATATTTATCTTTTGTACTATAACTGTTTTTCTATTTCTTTAAAATTTATTTATTTTATTTATGGGAAAAATATCCGATAAACATATTTGCCGCAACAGTTCGGTTTCTAAGAACAGGCATTTGCCCATATAGGAACCGATTTCAACATAAAGCATACTAATATTTCTGGCTTGCCGACATATATATATATTCATATACCTTTTCCTAGTACAAGCAGAATTTGAAATTAATGTATAAATAAATAAATACACATTATTTGCCTCATTATTACCATTTCCGTTTCCATAGGCCACTGCATTGGTACTCAAATTGTAACGTGCCTTGATTATTTTTATTACAAGGAATGTAGAGTCAACTTTAAAGAGTTATTAAGATTAATATTTAAGAGAAGGGAATATAATAAATCTAAGCATCTATAGGGCTTATGACCTCGTAAAATAAAATTGCCTAATTATAAGGACTTTGGCTTCTTTGAACAATGGGCTCGATGGAAAGGTAGGAGGGTACTGGTTAATTGTTTTTAATATTGTTTTTTGGGTAATCATGGACGGTATGTAGATTATCTGAACACAACCGCTCCATCCAGTTTTACCATTTGTTTTCACTGATTGGAAGAGTGAAATGAGAGGTGTTTGGAATACGAACGATCTTACGAAAATAAAGCATTACATGCTAAGGTATCTGGATGACATTGTTTTCGCATTGCTGGTTCCGTGAGTTGGCAACAGATGTCTCTGACTGCGCGTCGCTTCCAGGGGATGTGGGAGAGGCTCCGACAACTTTCATAATTAATTATGTTTTGATAAACACATCACGCCAAGCGCCATACATCTCTAATCACGAGTCACATGCCGGGAAAATTAATTAAACTTAATTAATACAAAACCAAAGCCTTCTTATTATTTTTATTTTTTTAAATTTTTAATTCATCACATCGCAGAAATAAAATATTTTTCACTGTTACAAAAATATATTTTTCGACCAAAATAAATAGTAATGATTTTTTTCGTAACCCTACCTTTTTGTATAGCTTGAGTCTTATATAACACAGTTTTACATAACACTGCATTTCAAAAGAACCTATCTACAGTACTGTAGGAAGTTTACTTGTATTTTAAGCATATGTTACATGAATGTAGAGTGATTAGTCCCACGCTTCAGATTTTGGTCCAGAAACAAAAAAATGTTGCAGTTTAAACTAGCTTTAAAATCAATAATTTTAAATTCTCCCTGACAGCTGATATCGAACCCAGAAATTCAAGAACGGTAGGCAAAGATGCCTTTACTCTACTTTACTCTGCGAGGTGGAAAACACTCGTCTTGGATTTCCGTTCATTTTTAAAGTTTATTAATACTCGTCAAATGTATTAAGTGAATGCATACTAAGATTATAATGCCCAGTATTTTTTAAAGTATTTACTCATTTGATAGTTAAAATGTGAGAAGACTACTAATAACATCGTAATATATACAGTTGAATCGATATTTTACTAAATTAATTTAAATGAGAATACTCACGTTTGTCATAGGTGAGCGTTCTCCTAAGAAAGAAAATAAAATGGGGTTAAATTTCATTCTTAACTCAAGACAGTAAAATTCAGACTTACGACTTTGCACTTCTGGGGGTGCGACATATCAACCCACCACACACCCCATGATGAATAGGGTTCTTCTCCGTACTTAATTTTTTATAAATTAAATTTCAGAGTCAACTAAATCGGCCTTCATTATATTTTTTGCAGCATTATTCATACAATAATACGAGTACCTATTACCTATGTAATATAATAAAAACGCTATATTTTATAAATTATAAATTCGGTAGCCAGCTATCTCACTAGGTACCTGATTTGAGATAGCTAGCAATGTTTCTTAACCTATTTTTTATTCAGCGTATTTAAACATATTTTTTTCTTTGCAGCGTATCTCGATCATTTGTTTTGTTAGAATAAAGTGATCCATTATACGCTTCAGATACAGTCGCTGACGATTAAATTCACGGAAAATGAAAAAAAAAACTCGAAATATCAAGTCGTTGTGATAATTTTTATATAATATTTAAAGTAATATATTAAAGGGGCATTTTCAACGAGTTGAGAATAATTTACGATTAGAAAATGGGAATCAATTTGTGCATATCCACAACTCTAGGCATGGGGATACAACCCGATTTAGTGGTGATGATGATGCAGTGATTGTAATTTTCAAATGTATTGCGTTTTATTGCAAGGAGTTCCCATAATTACAACGGGTTTTCTTTTTATTTTAAAAGACAGATAGGAATTTACGAATTTACAATTTTCAAAAAACTATTTACGAAGAGCAGTGATATGAAAAAACTCACACATTTAAAATAAATTCCATTTTGGGTGTCACTGAGTTAATACTTCTGTTATCTAAATACGTAAAATGAACATCAATCTATCCCCCGTGTTGATTGCAATATTTAGTATTTTCGCTACTGGAAAACTTAATATTATTTGGTATAATATTCGCAAAGGCAAAAATACGCCAAGTGTTAAGTGACAAAGTGCATGCATGCTGTGTTCACACACAGCTGCTGAAGGAAATATCATTCGATCTTGTAATAAATCCTGGAACTCAACCCACGTTTTGTCACTCTCCATATATGTGTATTTAAATTTTCTATTAAATTCTTGCCACGTGGTAAAAGTGGATTAAGAAAAATAAAATTACGTTACTTTAACTCTAATTTAACAATACCTCGTTCTCTAGTACTATGGAAGCTAAGTACGGAGCTGAAAAAAGGTAAAACTGTGCATATATCGTCGCCAAATAGTTAAATCAGCCAATCAATTGGGCGACTAGGCTGTTTATTAAATAAATAACATTTTTTATTAATAAAACTTAATCCAACCTATCCTTACCTAGCCTAAATTCAAATAACAAAATAATTCAAACAAATAATTGTTACATATTAAAGAGGCCCTTTCGTTAAACGTCGCTCTCAACATTTTGGCTAATCCTCCTATTGCCATTTATTGTAAAGGCGTTATTTAATGAATAGCCTAGCCACCTAATTGAGTGAATGATTAAAAGATTTATATAATATTTACATAATATATATATACTTCGAACATATTATAGGAGCAAAAATTCATAAACATTTCTTGTATACCCACGAACAGGCCATGCCTTTGTGGGATTTTTTTGTTTACTATTTTTACTGTTGATATGTATTTCATTTCTATGTAATTATCCATTATTTTTTAATACTCTGTTTTACCTCTTATGCATACTGTAAAAAAAAACTAATTGTCTTCTTGATTGCGACTTGCGAATCATCGACAGTCCCAGTCAGGTCTGATCTCAACTGAAATCGCACTTTTTCCGTTTGTAGTACCCCTAAGTTTAAAATCATGTGGTGATAGTATTATATTATAAATAACAAGTTATAAGTTCGCCTCGCAGTGTAGTACATAGCTCGCTCACCTACCATGCTTGAGGTCCTAGTTTAGACTCTTGGCAGGATCAACGTAAAATATGAGCTTTCTCTACAAAATTGTTAATAACGTAATTAATAACATATCGAGTTCCTGTCCGTAGAACTCGTCAATCTGTACTCTTCGACATTCCTAACTCAATGACTAATTATTTAAAAAATAGCACTCTACGAAGAATACAGATTACCTATCATGACAGTTTTAGTGACATCGACATATTACATTGTAAATACCATATTTTTATGAGATCTGTTAAAGACATTTTAAATTTATCTCCTGCTTGACATTTAACTTTTAATTTGATTTTTAATTTTTACTTTTGATTTTAATTTTTACTTTTGATTTTAACTTTAACTTTTGATTTCAACTCTTAATTTATACTTATTCATTTATACATCTACTACCTGCATTTAATAAATTATTGTTGGTTGTGAATTTTTATAAAGAAATTTAAATGTTCATGGAAGCAGAGAGAGAGGGAGGAAAGTAAAGTGGGAGCTATACAATGTCTTCTCCTTTTTATGTACTTTTTATTAAATATTTATATTTTTACTTTTTTGAATTCAATTATTTTTCCCCTCTCCTCCTGCATTCATAATAAATTTGTGTGAAATCTGTAATTGGTCTTATTTTTTTAATTGTTCTTTTGTACCTTGTTTTATATAAAGATTATGATTTCATTAATAAATAAATAAATGCAAATATTTGTTTCAATGTGGTTTTACATTGCAATATTTCACTGTCCCTGGACTAGTATACCAGAAACGTAAGACTGCTAATCTTCTGCTGATAAAGAAAATATGATGATTATAGTACCGAGTACTTTTATTTTAATTATTATTATTTTATTTTTGTTTATTCAGAAAAAACAACAGCAATACAAAAAAATATACACAACATTGTAAAAAACATGAAATAAAGCCAAATCAGTTTTCCACATAAATACAATCATAAAAATGTAGTTTACTTAGATATTATTTCATAAAAGTGCATGTATGCGAGTTTTTTGTGTGAGGATGCGTGTGTAAGTGAGTGGAGTGTGGTTTTGGTAGGTATGTGAATATGCATGTGAGTGTATATGGATGTGAGGGTGGGTTTATGGACAGGGTGTGTGTGTGTTTAATATGAGTGAATAGAAACATCTTAAATTTATAATGTAAAAATATATTATTTTTTTTTATTTTATTTTATTTGTCAATCATATAACACAAAGTATTTTACAAGTAAAATACGTTGAATTACATTTCCAGGAGTTACAAGAACTCAAATCGAAACAAAAATAATATTAGCATTTAGAAAATAACACATATTGAGAACAACAAAGAAACAAAGCAAGGTTAGCACCTTTATAACTAAATATACAACAACAATATATACGCCTAAAACCTTTTCTAACACAAGCAAAATAAATATATTTAAAAAACGCTTTCAAGAATAAAAAAAAGTAGTGAATATACTAAGGGAGATAAGGTCATTAACATCACATGCCATGAAGATGATGCTGCTGTAGTGATGATAAGAACATATCTATCTCAGTTAGTAAACATCTGGATGCCTAAGAAATGTCGTATAGTACAATGAACACACGATTATTGGAAACATAATTCGGATATACAAAACGTGTGTCAGACCAAATCATGGTGTATACAACAGAGGCGAGGATAGATAGAGAGAAAATAAAAAAATTCGAAAAACCAAGTAGAAAGACTAAATAGAAAAACTAAATAGAAAAACCAAATAACTGCTCATATAAAGAAACAATTTTTTTTTCACATAAAAGTTTTTTGATTCTTGTTCTAAAAGTGAGTTTACTGCAGTTTAATATGTCTAAGTTATTAAAAATTGATTTTAATTACGCGCCAAGCGAATCAGAGGCGAGTTCTGTGCATATCATGCTCAGTACCAAGAAAAAAGTGAATAATGTATATCGATTTTTCCAAATGACTCTTTCGCGTAAGTACCGTCACACTTAGGACATTTTAAGAATTATGGATAATGTTTTCAGGGAGTTTGTACAAATCGGTATTAATTTTTCCCAGAACTGTCCGTAAGTATTATGGCGATTAATTTTTCAACACCGCACTTAATGCGAGACGTAGGTACACACTACACACGTGTTGTGGCTTCCGAATGTTTGTATTATACATACTAACATGTACATTATAATATAGCCGATGAAAAGTTTAAATGCAGTAAAGACAGAGTCACAAATAAGCCGTCACTGCAAAAAATATTACTAAATATTTATACATATTTCAGCAGAGATAGGATGAGAAGGTATTTTATCACCGTTACTTCTCCGCACCGTATGGTCCAATAATCGTATCGTGATCGTTTTTGTTACATGAAGGTAAGATGATTAGTATTACGCTTCAGGTGTCAGTCCAGGGGCTATGGAATATTGTAATTAAAAAAAACAATTTAAAAAAAAAAAAAATTTTCGACTGTGTCGAATAAAAATATTTATCAATTATATTTTATCATAACAAGGTTTCATAAAAGCTTTATAAATCAAATTTGAAATTAAATATAAAACTAACCCGAGAATCAAAGGATATACTTTTGTAATTATAGAGTTGTGAGGTAAAATATTTAAAAAAAAATTAAACCACTCTTATGCAAAGTTGAAGAAAATCACACGCGTCGTTGTCCTATAATCTCGACGGTATGAATATATTGTTTCGACTTTGAGAATAATTTATGACATGAGTGGATAAAGGTGTAATGTGACAAAATAAAAAAGCAGAGATAATTGTAGTTAAAGTTTTGAGCACCATTTTAATTATTGTTAAATAGCACTCAGAATCGATTTTCTGACATTTCTGCAGTAGGCTTTATGTGAAAGCGCTGTACATACAAATTTCATTTATGTAAAAAAAAAAAAAAAAAATTTTCAAAATTACGCCTTCAGCCACTTATATTTGTTTTAATTACTATCCCATTGCCCTATTATGTAGATTTCAAATGTTTTTGATTAATCGATCGTATCAATCGTATAAAAAAATATATTCTGTTACCACAAATATAACATGAAAATTTTTAAAAAAATACGTAAAGTCGGAAGATGGAGTTTTTTTCAACTATTAGTCTAGATTATCTCTTGTAAATGTACGCAAAATGCTGAATTTCTTCTCTTAACAAGACTTAAGTAAGAAAAATATTTTTTTTAAACTAATGCACGAGGACATAAAATTGTTGACAGTCTATAGTATTTTTTTATTAGAATAATTAATATATTTCCGAACAAACAAAAATTATATTAATTCGATAGTGGGTTAGTAGTAAAAAAGGTTCGATTCGTAAAAAAATTCGTCATGAAATATTTTATGAGAACCTGTTTTATGTCCATATGTTTGTAGACAAGCAGGTAGTGTATTGTACTGGACTTTTTTAAGATTGCTGCGTAATACAACGGAGATGAATATCATTTTTGAGAAGGAAATATAAAAGTGTAGGCATCTACAAGGGAAAAAGATTTTTTTTTCGATTTCCGTTTTTTTTTAATATTGGACATTTTGGTCAATATAACAAGTAAAACAAAATATTAGTCCAGGATCCCTAAAAAATGGCGTGATATTATGAAGGTAAAATGTTCTCTAATATAAAAAGTATTTGCCTCTTAAACATAGTTTTACTGATGTGAAATATGTCGATCTCCAAAGTGATCATGTTCAGCTGCTTAGCTGCTCGTTCAATCGGCATGTTCCGAGGATTATGGAAGTATGGAGGTAAAACTGTCTGTGCAGACATTCTCGGAGATATCCATCCGAAAGGTAATAATTTATATTCTCAAAAATGATCAAGTTCTCGCTATAACCTACCTCTTATCAGCCCGAAAAAATGTCTCAGTGTAAACCAACTCCCAAGTTGCAAACTGTTAGTCTCCAGCGTGCCCAAGAGCTATGCTATTACAATAAACTTTTTTTATTTTTTATTTTATTTTATAGCTCTCATAGACTGACAACATATATGCGTAATGTTTACGATATTGCCTATGTATAGTATATAACAAATTTTTATTAAGATACACAGCAATTGACATAACAATACAGTTTTGTATGCATTTATTACCTACGTTTGTACGAAAATAGCAGCTAGAAAATTAATTAATAAAAATTTAACATCCGAGATACTGCTGAGTGGTTTTATTTCGACAAAATAATTACCTCACTAAATATGTGTATTTAGCGTTCCAGATCGGCAAGTCTATTTTTGTTTTAAAATGGGCGGCCTAACTATATCAATCAATTATTTTAATTAATTATCTCCGTCAGCTGTAAGAAAACGAAGGAGAAGATTAATTATCGCGTTTGTAGACGACCAAATTTGATATGAAATCCTTTTCTGTTTTCTAAGATTTATATCAAGAGATATAATTCAATCATTTCAAAAGACGTATTTTTGTTTAATCTACTCTTTCATTTCTTAATTAAAAGGTCGAGGGGTTAATTAATAAAGAAACCACCATATTGATCACGGAAAATGAATGATGGAGAAAAACCAGTTTTATTTAGGTTCTTCTTTTGAACATCGGATATAAATTTTAAAGTGTTGTATAAAAAAAAACGGTAATATTTTTGATATTCAAGTTCGTTTGTGCGATTTGTAGGTGAAAATTCATCGAAATAGACCGAACGTTCAGTAAAATATAGATGTTATATATCTGTGTTGTCCGTGGTAAAATTAATGCCATTAATGTTTGAACCGTTTAATAAAATAAACATATTGTACAATTTATCATTTACATTAAAATCAGTATTAGTATTTCAATGTCATTAGAACAAAAAAATAATAATCAGTGTTATAGTAAAAAAATGCACATAAATCCACTAGTACTAACCCAAAAGTTAAGAGCTTTTTTAGATAGGTATTTCTTGATTTATATGAATAATTTGGCTACTCAACCTTTTAATTAATTATGTCCATTTTTCACAAGCACACAGAAGTAATATGCAATGGTGCATAGTTTAATATTCACGTTACTAGCGCCAAGAATATAGCATTTTATTTCGTAGGTAATTGCCTTTCGTGCCTTCATTTTTCAACGGATAATTATCATGATTAGACGTGACGCTACGCAGAAATATGCCATTGTGTGTGACAAAAAAATGACTCAATGGGAAAATATCACAATACGAATACCGATAAAAATATTTTAAATGGATTTAAAAAAAATAATGTTATTTTATTTCCTGTATTTTATAAAGGCAACGAAATGCAACACAACAAACAAATAAAAACAACAGTTAGAGATAATAATTTTTAGGTATAAAATGTAAAAAATGTGAAAGTTGTATTCCAATTAAAGCCTAAATTTGTTACTAGGTATGTCAAAACCGTCAAAACAGGGTATGCGTGAGAGGGAGGGTGGGTGAGAGGGTGTATATACTGTATATGTGTGTGTGTGAGTGAGAGAGTATCATCATTATTTTCAATTTAATATGAATATTGTGTAAAACTGTTTTTATTCATAGTTTTTTAAATAAAATTATTAAAAATACGCCTTTACGAAAACTCGCAATGACTGATCGTGACACTCGTGACGTAATAATTCAAGTTCGTCTACAATGTTTGGCATTTTTTCCTACTATTTGTATAGGCCGTTATTGTCGCATGGGTTTTAATAAGGATTTTTACGTTGTGAATTGTATTTTTGTTGTGTATCTGGGTACCTACTATACAGTATTTATAACCTTTTCTATCAGGTATAATGCACAGAAAATACTTGTGAAATCAGTAATATATTTAAATAAACGAGGATGAAATAGTATACGATGGTCTATTCACACAAAATACGTACTGGAATGACAAAATGTCAAATTTTAATGCAAATCGTAGCGTGTAAGGGGGCGTAGCCAATTAATAAAGGAATGTTCTCGGGAATTAAAATTGGAAATTTTAAATTATTTTCTACAATAATAATAAGTACAGTTTTTTTTTTTACCGAAAGTATTTTACAGTCCCCTATTAATTCATAACATTGAGATATAAGTTATATATACCTCAATAATTGATAATTGAAAAAACGTGATATTTCCCTATTGCGCTACAACTGTAAATAAATGGAGATACAGTATATTGTTTCATTTGTAAATAGGTAAAATCGGATAAATGGAATGAGGTAATTAGCTATACTTTTAGCACGTTTTTCAAAATTTTGATAGCTGCTAGCTAGAATCGTTTCTATGATAACGAGTTACAGAAAAATGGATACTACGAACTGAGGAAATCTCCTTCTTGAATGAACGAATCCAGGTGTATCGTAATTTGCGATGCCTTTTTTTTCGTTTCTGGGTGATTTGGTCTACAAATACAGTCTCCTATTCACCACCCGGTGTAGGTAAAGACATGCCGATGACGATAATATTTAAATCTCAAAACATTAAAACAATCAATCTCACTTTAGTCTACTTTTTTGTACTCGTAAACTAAAATCTTTACAATCAGCCGTTAGCTGCTGTTCCCAGGAAGACAAATACTTGTCTAAAGTTTTGTCTTATAATAAATGACTACACGTTACAGAACATGTCCCAAGCACAAAACCCGAGGCAGGATGTCACAATACACATACCGCTGTGGAATAAGATATTCTCAAGAAAAGATCTTCGTTTCGGATTTAAATTAACACCATTCAATTGAGATAACACCATTGCCACGCAGATTGCAGGCGTCAAATAATTGATGTCACTTTTTCATTTTAATATCTTTATTTTATCCAACGGAATTTTGCATAATATATATGTACCTATATGTTCTGCATATTCACAATTATCTTTATATATCCGAGAATATACACCGCATCCAAGTATGAACATATTCAGCTTAATACCGACTGCTTCTCTTTTTGATTTCATTGAATTGATCCCATGTACGAATTTGCGGCGATGCAATGGTACGAGTGCGCAGTAGCGTGCGTTCCAAATAGGTAAATAAGCAGTGCCTACGCTACTAGATTAATATAAAAAATTAACATAATGTAAAGAAGAATTTAAATAATTCGCACGAACAATTAAGGACCGTTTTTTCAAAACACCACATTCGCATGGAACGTATTTTTTAGGAGAGGGTTTTTTGTGTTTCGCGTCAAATCACGTGAACAATCTTTGTTTTAAAAACTACACCTTACAGCTAAACTACAAGATAATATATTTGTTAGCTTGTAATTTTCATTTTTATTTCATTAGCACCCAGTATAAATGATTGAAATTAGTGATTAATATGCACGATAAAATATAGTTTTTTTACGCGATATTAATTTCATCGTGTAAGGTTTTTAGCGTGTTTTGTTAAGTTTTTTGAAATGATCGATGCGTTTTAAACCTGATTTTTTTTAAATACGCCTTGTTGGGTGAATATTGTGTTTTGAAAAAACGATCCTCAATTACTGAATATA
This sequence comes from Micrasema longulum, assembly GCF_059751315.1. Taxonomy (NCBI): domain Eukaryota; kingdom Metazoa; phylum Arthropoda; class Insecta; order Trichoptera; family Brachycentridae; genus Micrasema; species Micrasema longulum. Next base: position 19,640 of record NW_028277394.1, on the reverse strand, counting down.
ATTCGGTAACTCCGTCTAATCGACTGGCGCGCCGCCATTGGCCAGCGACGTCGAATGCACAAACCACAAATGGCTGCTTTACTTACTGATATAGCAGTTCTTTTTTACACAAAGGATGTGTACATTTGGGTTGACTTACATTTTACTCCACTTAACAATGCTTTCGTTTTAGTGACTGCTAGGCAGGGCTTCGTATTTAACAACAAACGAGCTCATTAATGTAATCTTGCGGTTTCATCAATAAATAACAATAAAACATGCCCAAGTGTCAAATGTCAAATCAATTTTTTCGTCCGATCGATAATGGAAATGGAAAACTGTAAAACTTGTGCTGGTGAAGGAAATGTGTGTTGAACAATTTTAAAACCATGCGTTTTCTTCTGTTGAATTTTATTGACATAAGACGTTTTATTAGTAAAGAAAGATTTAGACCACCCGCTGACTGTGACTTTTTGTCGCAGTGACTTTTTGTCACTGTCACGTTGTGTCACTGTGGGTGCGCTCACTACTCACCACTGGTGACAAAACATTAATAATAAATAAAACACTACTGGGTACATCCCATATACAAAGGATTATTAAAGAGAAAATTTTACATCCTGTATTTTGAATTTCTTCAAGTTTTTAAAATTATTTTCGTATTTCAATAAACCGTTTTGAAATAATGAAATTGAAATCTCGTCCCACAATTTCATTTTCAAATCAATATCAAAGAATTCCTTTAATTTTTTTGCACATAATGCTGGCCTTTTTTCTTTGTCTTCCATTAACAATTCGTTGTATTGACAAACATTCACCATTCTCGCAGAGAAGAAGCTATCTCAAATTTCACTCGCATAAATAAAGGTATAAGCTCTTTAATTTCACAAACATCAACAGATGAAAGGGTTGAAGGAATATGGAAGTTCGAATATGGATAGAATAGTGAATGTTTTACAGTGTGTAAAATTGCCACTTAAACTAGCCAATGACAGGTCATAAGCCGTGTAAATACCTAGACTTCTATATTATCTTGTCTGATATGTTCTTCATCACTGTTGTAATAATATGTATTTCCTAAATAAAACTGAAAGATTCACAACACACGTCCGTTCAGTAGGCGTCTGCCGGCAGAGCGACAAAAAGTTTCTAGTGAGCGCACTCCCATAGCAATGTACAGGAAAGGTGACAGTCACGTCACGCTAATATCGCCAGCCGCTGGAACTTTTTGTCGCCGTATTGTTATGACGCCACAGTGAGGGCACTCTCATATATCTCCATAGCACTTGAAACTGTGACAAAAAGTCACTGTGACTTTTTGTCACATGGTTTTTAAGCCTAAATCAGTTATTTCAGTAAAAAAAGTTTGATTTTATTACAAAACATAAATTCAGCCTAAAATATTACGACGAGTTCAACTGGCTAACATGTATACATACTTTAATTTTTTTTTTACTTATTTATTTATTTGGGATATCAACAGTAATACATGTAAAAAAATATAACAAATAAAATATAAAGAGAATAAAACCAATGACAGATATCCACAGAAATACATGAAATTCTCGTACAATACATGTTTGTGTGAGTGAAAGTGTGTGAGAGAATTTAGGAAGATGAGAGAACAAACCATTTATATTGTCTCTCTTGGATGTTATTTTCTAACTTAAAAACTGTTTGGAATGAAAACATAAAATAAAGCACTTAATTAGATATTTGATGTGGCTTAGGAATTTTTAAATCGACTACAAGCCAACAATATAGTGATTCATTATACATGAAATGTGAAGGAAATTATCTGGAAAGCTTTATCATTTACATAAAAAACGTAGTACTTTATTCATTGATCCAACTGCCTACCCTGGTTAAAAATTCTATGCACGCGACTGTGAATGAGATATTTTTCAATGCTAAAAATATTTCCGATAGCGAAATTCAAACGCAAAAATCTCATAAAATCCTAATTGGCAAAAATCTCAATTGGTTTAAATTCTTAAACTCAAAAGGTTTAACATTGATTTAAAAATACGTAACCTAAACCATTTGATTATTTATATTCCACAATATTAAACTTATATCTCTGATCCTCACTCTTCATAAATCTGTATCGTGTTTCTCCGCAGAGAAAATATTAAAAGACATCAGATAGTAAAAACATGTCACCACTTGTTTGTAAAGAAGAGTGAGTGATCAGCATCCCTAAAATGGTCATGTTTCTTTCACAGTACGTTATGTCCAGCACTACATTACAGAAAACACTTAATGTGTGTTGGCGCCGTACGTCACTCCTTTTCAGAAAACAAGTTATAATAGTTTCTAACTGTAATTGTAAATGCTCACAAAAAATGCAAAAATGTTAAACCGTAATAACATGAATGGGTTACGCACAAAATAAATGGGTTACTTCATATTTTCAAAATAAAATATTTTATAATGTTCAATTTTTGTGTTTAATTTTTAAATAATGAGAATGTACCTTCTAACCATAGAAAAATTAACAGATTAATCTGTTTTTAATAGTTTAAAGAACCCGAATGTGAATTTTTGTCCCTGTGTATTATTTTTATATTTGCGTTCTTTGGATGTACCCAAACATTTTAATTTTGGGGATATTTTCAACGAGTTTAAAATAACTCACTATTAGAATATGGGAATCAAGTTGAGGTAGAGTGAGGTACCTCTGAGTCCGCGACCACAAATCGATTTTAAATTTGCATAAGGTTTTATATGATGTATTTAGACCGTTTGTTTTTATTTTCCGTATTATGTACAATATTAATTTCGTAAAATTGGTAAAAATGGTGTTTTCTGTTTTTTAATAATATAACCACTTAACGCAAATGCCATAATAAATGTTAAAAAAATCTACACTGGAAAATAAAATAATCATTTTTTTTTGATAATAGTATAATCTAAATGCAAAAATGTGTTGCAGTTTTTAAGATTCATATTTTTTAAATAAATTACTCCATATGAAAACCAACAACAATTATCCACTTGATCACAAACTCAATATATTTAGTATTTATCATTCTCGAGACAATATATGGAAACACACCTTAAAATTATGACTTATGTATGAACATTGGTTGGTAGGCAGTATGAAATACTACGTAATGGTGCATAGGATAGTACATTGGTAAACCAAAGCTTATTTAGATCATCAGTTACATGAAGAACACGTGATTAGTCTTACAAATTTTATATTTATATTTCACGTTTACCCAGCTAGGAATTGAATACAGGGCCTCAAGAATGGTAGACTAATACGCCAACCACTACGCAACGAGGTGGATTTATCTACACTCGATTTTCTTATTCGAGATTTTTACCTAAGAGCCGCTATCAAGTCGAATCTTCATCCGCCTGGAACAGAGCTTAAAATACACAAAAAAAAACTGACCACTTTTTACTGTAAAATTTAGTTTCATGAATATAATAAAAAAATGTAAATTCAATATGGGATTGCTCTGAACTATTATCTCTCATCAACTTCAGGGTGCCTGGAAGAATGACTAGACAGGTGCCACCGTTTTGTAGCAACAATAAACGGACAGTGTAAACTTGTAAAGCCGTATTAAATAGACTTCATGAACTCGGCAATAGTTATTCCCACGTATCTGATATATTTAGTGTAGGGTATTGTTCCTATAGAACAAACCTTTTAAACTTTTTCAAAGATGGTGAATGGTAATTATATTTATTTATTCATGCATTTCATATACAGTTTTTTGTTCACTTTGCCTAGCTGTGTGAAACAGTACTAATGATTTTCTCGTTGTTTTACTGTAGAATGTTTTATTATTTGAACTTTCTACTGAATATGCTGTATAATTTTTAGGTTAACTTTTTAAATATAAATTTTGTATAATTATGGTTTAATTTTTTTTTTTTAAAACTTGTTTTTAAAATTCTTGTTTTTTTAAAAAAATATATATATTAAGCCAAATATGTTAATATTATAAATGTTTCTAAAAGGGCAGATTTGCCGTTTATGTTAATAAAATAAAATAAAATAAATAAATAAAAAAGTTTATTTCATGGAAGGCCTTGTATATTCTTTTAACGTGATTATTTATTCGTATGGTGTACTAAGAAGTATTTGAAGATATTCTTATAAAATCTGTGCTTAAGTTTACCATTAAAAATATCACGCGTCCACGGAGATAATATCACGACATTCTAGAAATTTGGGCGATATGTGACAAGTTAATGAATTACCTGTGAAATTGGATACCAATGTCACGTTTATAAATTGGTCGGGGCGTGTAGCGCATTCGTTATCTGCTCCGAGATCCAATCCGGGATTTTTATTTTTAAATTAACCAGTGAATGTTGCTTGTAAATAAAAAATGATGTTTACAAGGAGTGCTATCAAGACGGATGGACGGACGCAACTGTTTTATACGGGACTTGAGAACAGATACCAGAGGTTTGTCAACTCTGATATTAAATATTTAACTTTTAATAAAATACCACAACTCGTGAGTTTCTCTTGAAGGAAATTTCTATTTAATTCAATTCGATTGACGATTGCGCAAAGTACACTAAAAGATTAAAGGTCTGCTAATTTTTTAAAATGAGAAAATCAACTGCAAATGATCGAAATTCGTAAAGTAAATTTATGAAGGATTTCCGCAATTTATTACAAAAAAGAGATATATATAGAGGTTCGCATGTAAATACTTTATGCAGATTTGCAACTTTTCCGTAATATTATAAAAATATATTTAGGTACTATATTTATTTAGATTTTTTTTCATGAATGAATGTGTAGGTACCTTCCGAATGATAATATTTTATTTTTATCCGTGCATGAAATATTACAGAAAATACAGTGACAGTTGTTTTGTTTTCATCCAAATTTTTAATATTCTATAAATAATCATATTCCAAGTCATAAACAAACGATGGTAAACTATTAAAAACAATGATTTAAAGTATTTGTTCAATAAGTCTTATGAAGAATGTAAGTCATTTTTTCTTCTTCTTTTCCACATCCGCTCCTAAGTGGAGCATGTGGACATCACCAGTTTTCTCCAGGAGACCTATCGCCAGCCAGCATTTTTGCCTCTTCCCACGTCAATCCAGCGCCCCTTAATTCCGTAAGTCATTTACGTAAATGATATGTAAATTACGGGCATTGTTCGTTTAAATATTGAAGGTTAAAAAGAAAAGTGACGCACATTCATACACATTTATCCACATTTATCGATTTTGCGTACATTAGTGTCACTTGTGTATTATAAAATTCTCAATAACTTGGGAGCAAGAAAAGAAAAATTCTTATTTAAGAAAAAACATACTCTTAAAAAAAAGAAATAAGTTTATTATGAGCAGAACCGGTTTGAATTAATCCGTACTTTCATTGTTACTCATACCAGGAAAAATATGATCATTTTTGTCACTTTATTAGGTTTAATTAAAGGTATATTTAAATCTTTCAACCACTTATTTATTTTGTTAAAAAGCACTTAAATATTTTCGTCACTTTCGGAAATAGACGCCAATATAAATTATTTGTATTACAAAATCCAATGCAAGTGATTCAAATATTATTTTTTTGTTAAAGCTTTATATATTTGTTTGTTTGTCCGTTTCGTTATCAAATGGTCAGTACGTTTACCTACAGTGCAAGAAGTTAAAGGTTACCGCGAAATATTTATTGAAAAAGGTATTTATATACACAAATACTTCATAGTTCTTAGACTGGCACCTGAAGCGTGAAAGTAATATTCTCTTACCAACAATGATCAAAATACGCTGCAGCTGAATTAACCAATTAAATGCCTTTTGGAATATTAGGTTCTGCAAGGGAACAATAAATTAAATGATTTATTTATTCGTAAACATTCATAAAATATCATTTTATTTAAGTGCAAATATTTTGGTTGCAATGAGGCTGTAAATAAATGTTAAAATTTTCCTTTAAAATTAGTACGTAACTGCAGTTTTATATTAAAGAATATGCATTTACGTCTTATAAAAACACATAAATGAATTGTGTTTTTATTTAAGGTCGTTTTGTTTGCAGATTCGGGTTTTTATTTTTTCTGAAAACCCGAATAAAGTTTGGAGGTAATATTGTACCTCGTCTCAATACCTGCAGCTGAGGCGACTATCAAGATTTTAACGATGATCATAAATTAAAGTTTATTTTTGTCTTTACAAATATTTTGTCCCTAACACCATAAAGCGATTGGGAGTGTGGTGTGTCGAGTATCAATATCCAAGCTCCGAAATACTCGTAAATGTATTTATGGATACAACTTCGTTCAGATTTTTTAATTCAAATTTGACGAAACTCACAATAAGATTTTGATGTTTTTTTTTTTCACTATTGATTCAAAAGAATACATATTTTTTTAAAAATAAAAAGATTTTAAGATACGAGTTTATTTGTAACGTTGATAAAATAAACATTACAAAAACAATTTTGCATATTTTTTACTGTAAACTAACGCCAACATACAATTTTTTTGGAAAGCAAATTCATATTGTAATATTTCTTTCAAAATAAATATGAAACCATTTTAAATTTAAATTACAGTGAATAACATATTTCACAAATATGGGTATTATTTCACATTTGAAAAGCAGTAGGTACGCGTCAAAAAAAAAGAAATAATTAAGTAAATGTATAAACTATCTGCCTTGTGGTGTAATGGTCAGCGCAATTGCCTACCATGCAAGAGGTCTCGGGTTCGATTCCCGACATGGTTGATATGAAATATTATTTAAAATGGTGGTTTTGCAGTAAAATATTTCATAGTCCCTAGACTTGTACCTGAAGCGTAAGACTGATCACCTTAGCTCCATGTAATAAAAATGATCAAGATTCGCTGCGTTTGGTGTACCAATCCAGTGTTCTATGCACCATTAGGTGTGGAAAGGGAATGATGATGATGAAGATAAACTATAAATACATTGTTTTCGAATTGTAATACTAACTTAAAAAAAAAACTTTACTTTGGGATTTGTTTAGTAAATAAGATTTATGTTACGTACATATTTTCCTTTTTTTAATTAATGGTATTAGTGTTTATATAATTCTTCAAAATATTTTGGGGGCTATATACAACGAGTTGTAAATAACTCACTATTAGAAAATGGGAAAGTTGGGGTAGATTGGGATTTGAACCATAGACCTTTGATTCAAGAGTCTACGACACTAGCCACGTGACGTGACCACAACCTGATTCGCACATTTCACGATTCACGGGAATATAATAAATAAATGCCTAAAGCAAAAAAAGTATGATTGTGTAGTAATAAAAATGATATAAAGTTTTTTTTTCTCCTCTTGTTCCGTTATTTATTGCTTTGCTTATGCATACAAAGCTTTTTTCCTGGTATGTATATTTTGTACAATAAATATTTTTCACGGGTCTGAGTCCATTCCTTTATTAATTTTTTTTAACTATGGTCTTTAGAAAGTCAATGTATCGTTTGGCAGTGGCTTCATTTTTTATTACATCTTCTGGGTTTTCAAAAATTTGGCCAGATTGTGCGCAGATTTGTACACAGTTTAACCTCTCGCGTCAAACATAGGACAATCGTGTAATATATGGAGGACGTCCTAAGAGCTGAGTCCATCGCAAGGGCAGCAATTGCCATCTCTTTTTTTAAATCTATGAAGATATTTCCGAAAAGCACCATAATATAAAGTTTTGTTGATATAGACAATAACAATAAGCCGAAACTGAAACTCATTTAAATTAAATGAAACTCTTTTAGATTTATTTCAACAGAGAGGGAAAAAGTTTTCGAGAAGAAATTTGGAAGTCTAGGCATTTACAGGGCTTATGACCTGTCATTGGCTGGTTATGGCTGGTTATGGCTGGATATGAACAACTCCCTAGGGAGGAAATCCAGCCAGTCTGCAAGCATTTGGACATAATCAAACATTGTTAAATGAAACTCATTTAAACGCCCAATATTTGGCTTTTTTATTGTTAAACCTTACGAGTTTATTAAAACGAGTAAATAAACTACACAGTAAAATAAAACGCACAAAATAAATAAGTATATTTATTTATTTTTAACACTTTTTGATTCGTTCTTATATTATACTTATCGTGACAGTTATTCAATGTACGCCATAGGAACTTTAACTTGTTAACTATGAAGAATTACAAACATGTGAAGTCTTAGAACTAATAACTATAGTCAACAAATCACTAATCATTTGACTAGAGAACAATCCAATGTTTAATCCAAATTGAGCTATTTTTTTGTAAATAAATAGTAATGTATATATAAGATACATCCGTAAAAAATAAAACTTTTTAGAAGTCTGTTCAGATTAAAAAAAAATGGATGCGCCCGACCATAATCCGTCACATCCCGATCACAGGTTTCGGCTGAGTTGACGTTTCGGCCAATTTTTAGCCGAATCCAAAATCGCGGCTGAATGTCGTTTTATTGGCCAAAACTTGCCGAAACCGAATCCGAAACTTCGGTCGGTCACTAGAAATTAGTCCCTCGCACGCATTCGCATTGATAGCGGGCGCACGCTAATTGGATTGGGACAAATCGCATAATTGTCACTTTTTTATCATGCATATCTTTATTTCACATTTATTTTTTTTATTTATTATAAAAACATATTGATTTGGTTTTTTATTTACGTAATAATTACTATTATTGACTTAAAATTTGCAGCTTTTGCCCTGCTGAAAAATGTTGCATGACGAAACACTTCTTCAAAAAAGCCATTTGTGGCGAACACGCTGTTTCTATGAGCAGTAGCGGTACCAGATTCATTATTTTTTTTTTAGCTTTTTGATAGTCTGATAATAAATATTGATGTTTTGTTCCGTAGTCCGACAGATGAAATTTTAGTTGCGCCGTTACTTAAATAAAATATCAATGAGCTAGGGTTAATACATTTTGGGAATTATAGTGTATAGTGTTTAGTGTGCTTTGATAAACTGGACCTAATGTATATAAAATGTTAATATGATTGATACTTAACGCTTCTTGTTCTTCCAATTAATGTGTTTTTGATTGATTAATCAGCTGAACATGGAACTAATAATCACTTTCAAAAATTAATTCAAGTAGTTTCGTTTTATTTAAGGAAACAATATTTAATTTATGATTTATGGATATTGTTTTATCAGCTTTCATTATCATAATATGATATTATATTACAATTTTATTTAAAACAGTTATTTTGTGTGATCGTTTCCCCACGACTACGACGAATTTTATGTACTCAGCGAACAGTTGTTAAAATGATTACTTGTTATTTTAAATATCATATCATTTATGTTTTTTTAGAAATATACTAACAGTCATATTTATAAATATTTCGACTGAAATAGACAAGAGAGTAGCCCTTTTACAATACGCAGCCGTTTTTTAAATAAGGCTTCATCATCATCATTCCATGTCCGCTCTCTAGTTGGAGCATGTGGTGTCCACAAAGAGCCCCCATGCGGCTCTACAGGCAAGTCAGGTTCGCGTCCCGCAGTTCTGACATTAACTGCCGACAAACAGTCAGCAGTGGATGTCCAGGACACCGAGAACCTAATGCTTTGTAAAGTAGGCAAGCGTGGTCAAGGCTGTCAGGAGGCATCTGCAGTATATGGCCCAGTTACCCAGTTTTCTGCCTATGTTCAAACATAGGCAGAATGGTGAATGTTACACAGTGTGTAAAGTGGCCATTTAAACCAGCCAATGACAGGTCATAAGCCCTGTAAATGCCTAGACTCCCGTAATTCCTTTTTAGTAATGTTTTTCCTCTTTGTTGCAACAAATTTAAACCAATATTCTTATTATCTTACCTTTGGGGCGGTTCATCGATGAGAAACTGGCGTACGAACGGCCGACCAAGATTGAGATAAAACTGAAAGAGCAACATAAATTATATGAATATACAAATTAAGAGTCATCGTGATCAAAATCAAAGGCCTAATTAATTTATCGTAGTAAAGTTTATGTGGTGATAAATTCTGCGCCAGTCGTCGAATCATGTTAAACTCGTCCACAAATCGCAGCTCTTATTGGAAGTTGTTAAGCATACATCGTCTATCCTGCAAATATTGTATTTAATCAACAATCAATATTAAGTCCAAAGTAATGTATTTTTAGGCATTGCTATCATTAAATAAATGTTTCAGCACTTTTAAATCATATTGAAATAAAAACAAAGTAGCGATTTATAGGCCTTTAAAATACCTAATTTTTTTTTCAACAGAGAGGAAAAACATTTTTGCGAATGGCCACTTAAGCCAGCCAATGACAGGTCATAAGCCCTGTAAATGCCTAGACTCCTATATTCTATTCTCAAAAATGTTTTCCCTCTCTGTTGAAATAAATTTAAATATGAACAATTCTCTAGGGAGGATATCCAGCCAGTCTGCAAGCATTTGGACATTATCAAACATTGTTTAAAATATCGTCTAACTAACTTGCAAAACTCCAATCTCCAAAAAAAAAACTACAGGAGGGTGAAAAAACAGTATAATTTGTTGAAATTATACTGTTTTTTTACCCTGTTGTAAAATAATTATTTTTTGAGATTGGAGTTTTGCAAGTTAGTCAAACGATATATTGTAATAAATTATTTTTATTTATTTTTATTTGACACTTTATATACATATACAATTAATATACATATAAGGGCGGGCATATTGCCTTAAGGCAATTTCTTCCTACCTACCCAAACCTTTCAGTTTGAGAAAATTATAAATACATGGACATATTGAATCTTACAATTTTATACAAAAATTAAAAGCAACGGTAACATTAAATTTATTTTTAACGTTTTGTACAAAATAAATTAACACAGCGACCTTAATGCTATAAACAATATTTTCCTATAGAAAAAAAGTAAACTGGGTCAAGATTTGTACCAACTTATACAGCTGATTATCAGCGGACAGTTAAAACTTCTACATATTAGACGTATTAGTTTGCAGTGATCGACCGAAACAAGATTTTTAGGCGAAACCAAAACTTAATTAACAAAGTTAAAAGTCACGTCAAAACGCCCAAATATAGGCGTTTTCGTTGTTAAACCTTACAAGTATAATAAAATAAAATGCTTGAATTTAATGTATATTTTTTTTATTTTAAGCGCTTTTTGGTTGGTTATTATTTTTTACATTTAACTTATATGCAACAGTTCTTCAATGTACGCTAACGGAACATAGACTTATAACTTTAAAGGAATTACAAAAACATAAATAAAACAGAAAAGAAATAGAACTACCAACAAAAAATCACGGAATAATTCAAGTCTTTATTTTTAATGTTAGACATTGACAACAGAGTAACTAGTTATTGAAATTTACAACAATCCAATATTTCTACTTATGGTATTTTTTTATACATGAATAGTAGAGTAGGCCGATGATGTATGAAGTTTATAATTTTTTTAGACATCAAAATGAAAGGGGTATAAAAAGTTGGAACACAACGAACGTAAAAACTATTTTTTTAAATATTCCATACTACTTTTGGCCATATAAGTTTATAACTGTCTAAACATTTTGTTAGTTTAAATAAAGTTTATATTTGAAGCACTAACCTTGTGGTAATTCATTATAATAAAATAAATACAACAACTTTGTTTTTAACCACTATTTTTAATCATCTGATAGAAAATAATGATAACTTCAATAAAGACACTGGATTAAAGTACTTCATGTTGAAAATAAAATATTAAAATTAGACAACTTAGAAATCTTAAAAATTAAAAAAGCGATTAATAACAAGAAAGCAATAATTAATAACCAAATAAACAATATTTCTTTTAGTCCTCTCCTGTCTAACTTCGAAAATATTGATATCAAATTACCACCCGTGTAAGGAAAAAACGACTTGATTAATTGGGTCCACGTGTAGTGTTTAGTGAACATGATAAAAATAAAATAGGAATCAATTCATTAGTTACGTAAACCTTGACGAAGATGCTTGTTTGCTTTTAAACCGGTCGGTGGAAAAATAATAATAATTAAAAATAGTGGTTAAAAACAAAGTTGTTGTATTTACACTATAACTGACCTTACTGGTACTATTTGATTTACGTTGGTATAACGTAAGAAATTTTATTGCACTACATAATTTTGGTAAATTTGGTTAATTTTGGGTACTACGTAAGAATTTTATTGCACCATTTAAAAATTATTTTCGTTTTTATGATTTACCAAAATATTTCAATTTTGAGGCTATTTTCTCAATATTAGAAAATGGGAATCATGCTGAGATAGAGTGGAGTTTGAGCCACGGACCTCTGATTCGTGAGTCCGCAATATTAACCACGGGACCACAACTCGATTCAACTAAATAACATATCCATTTAATTAATTATTACCTATTTTCTTTATAACCTTTACTGTGTAAAAGGCATAACTGCAACATATGTTTGTTTGCGCACATTTTTTTTATTTTGAAAGCAAATCTTTTTTGTAAAAGCACTCTGGGCGTTCAATTGATAAAAAAAAGAAAAAAAGTTATAAAATCAACTTAAAATTTAAATAAAACAAATTAATCCTGTTGGTAATCGAACCCAGAACCTCAAGCATGGTAGGTAGATGCATCAAGCATTACACTACAATGTGGACTTATCCCCACTTGATTTTCTTTTTCAGGATTTTACCTAAGAGTAGTCATGGAGTCAATAACACTCGTCCAGGTTCTTTTTCTGGCCCAGATACAGAAAATAATAATATAATTGTTGTTAATTGAATATCATTGTTTTTGATCCACTCCACTCAAAATTTTGGCATTTTATGGGATTGGCGCATTCTGCATAACTGCGCCCAATCAAGTGGGCATTGGAGGGACGTGTTCTGGTGTATTTGGCAATTGGTGACGTCACAAGTGTACTAAGCGCTTAACGAGGCCGTTTCTGCACATTGCGAGGCGACATGAGATGTGACAGACAGATACGAATTCGTTTATTGACAACGGCGTGAAATCGCCATTTTATCGAGCGGTAATGCTGATTTAGGTAATTGGGCATAAAATACACGTCAAACCAAAACATTATGTTTTTGACACTTTACTAACACCCAATTAAAATTGTGTGTCAAAAGTATTATTGCGCTGAAGATGCGATCAGTGCCGTAATTTTTATACACAAAATCAACTCGAATGAAAATGATTATGAAATAACAATTTAAAAAGTACATATTTTGAGTAAGGCAAAACGTTAGCAGACATGTTTACGATAGTCTCTTCTAGAGTCAATGGTTCTTCTTAAACTCATATTACATGAGTCAGAAAATGGTATAAAATCTTGTCCACGAATTAAGTAAAATATGTGGTCAAATTTAGAAAAATTAGAACTCGTCCTATTTTTCAACACGTCATGTCTGTGATTTTAACTGTCAACTGTGGTTAACTGCCAACGCGCATTTGTTGTTGATTATGTCACTTCATTTAACAAACAATATTTTTTTTAGTACCCTTTTTTACTTCACGCATGCCTTTCTTTTCTATACCGTGATATTTTAGAAAACTGATGTTGATTGATGATCACAGAATAATACATACTTAGTTATCAGAAATCTTTACAAGATAGCTCGTTTTGTCAACTGTGAATCTGTGCGTTATTTCTCGTGGCGCCGTAAACATCTACGTACTGCGCATGCTTAGGCCGATTTTTTAATCCGCACTGACCCGTGTAAAACAGTAAATAAAATGGCCCAAGATTGGCACAAGAATTATTGTACAGCTAACTGCATACGATCAAGTACCATTTTCTGACCAATGTAATACGAGCTTAATAATAAACTAGTTATTTTCCGCAACAATACAACCAGGTGTTTAAGTTTACTATATTTGTCAATAACAAAGATTTCAAAATTAAACTGTACAACCTATAAGTCAAAAATAAATATTGGTATGGATTCTCCTAAAACCATTTCGGAAGAGAATGTGCATTAAAAAAGTACCAGAACATCCAGAAATTACCTCTTCTTTCACAAAAGAATTAAATGAAATTCAACAAGTTAAAGGATATCCAGTATATCGCTAGCCCAAAGCAACATTGAGATAAATCCAAAATTTCATATTTTGAGATACACATGCAGAACTTCTTCTTCTTCTTAGGACAGTCTTAACTCATTGCCTGAGTAGGCTGTTGGGAACGGCGCTTTTCTGGGGCTAAATAATCTTCTGGGCTGCATAATCTTCGGTTCTGGGGGTCACTTTCATCTAGGCCGTTTCTCTTTAGGATTTAAGAACATTGAGTTACATTGGAGTTTTTTGGTCTTGCTCTAGATAACTGTTGGAGAAAATTCATAGAAATTGCCTTATTACTGTGTGGTCTAGTGGTTTCCGTCTCATGTGCCCGTACTATCTCTGCTGTCTCTCTTCCAGCTTACTGTTTATGTCAGTGACACCGAGGCTACCACGAATGCGTGAACTCTTAATTTTGTATTTTAATGATATTCCCACCGCCCACCTGAGCATTCGCATTTCTAATGTTTCAAGTTGCCTTGAATAGGAGTTGTACATAGTCCAGAGTTCGGAGCCATACATAATCGCTGGTCTAACAATAGTCGGGTATACCTTTCCTTTTAGCTTTAAATGTATTTTTGGGTCACACACGCAAGATTCCTGTTACCAATCTGAATTTCATCCATCTCACACCAATTCTCTGCTTTACATCTACGGCGCATCCTCCATATTTGTGAATGAGAGAGCCCAGATACTTAGACGAGTCAGAGTTTATTAGCATTTAACCACCTATGTAGTTGCATTGAACGATTTAGGAGATACACATGCAGATATGTTAATAAATCTAACAAAGGAATGTTTTCAAATAATAAAATATTGTAGTTAGATAGTTTCATTCATTATTCCATGTCCGCTCCCTAGTTGGAGCATATGGAGCACAAAGATCCTCCAAGCATCTCTGTCGGCTGACAGCTCCTGTGCATCCTCCCAAGTCAGGTTCACGTCCCGTAGTTCTGACACGAACTGCCGACGAACAGTCAGCAGTGGACGTCCAGAACGTCGAGAACCTGATGCCTTGTAAAGTAGGCAAGCGTGGTTAATGCTCTCGGGAGGCATCCACAGCACATGGCCAAGCCAACCGTATCGCCTCCGCTTGATAACAGTTCTCACCAGAGTTTGCTGCGCCCGTTCTCTTATTACTTAATTCCTCACAAAGTCAAATCACCGCACATCCAATATTCTGTCTGAGATATAATCAAGCTCATATCTCAAACCTGGGAACATGTTTTTCGTTTCTGTTGTATTTAATAATAATAATAATCAAAGTTTATTAACGAAAGTAACAATGCCTTTATCTACTACATACACACTTAGGTAATAGATTTCTCTGGATCATGTCTGCCTAACTAGGTAAAACCTATTTAAAGGCAGACATTTTTATGCAAAAAATAATCAATAACATTACTATCTACTTGTTAGTTTATACAGTTATAGAATATGAATTTATTATTTAGGAATGTATTAGAGTAAATTTTCCTAAACCCAGTAACTATTTTTTTACAAATTTATCAAATTGAATCCGGGTCATGGTTTTGCAATCTTTAAGTAACATATTGAATATTTTGGGGCCAAGAAACCTATAATTTCTTTGCCCGAATTCAGAATTTGTGATAGACCCCATGACCCATCCTCTAGTTTGACTTCTGGTAGTGTGGGAGTGTTCCATTTGGGATTTGATAGAATAATTTACTTTCACAAATATTATTATTCTAAATATATATAATTGCCTTATATCTCCGATCTCAAATTCCTCAAATAACATGACGCTGGGGTACCTAAAAGGGCTTTTTAAATTTTTTTATGTTATTTTATCAATTTGGTCCTCGACCGTTCTCGAGGTTTTGGGTTCGAATCCTAATAGGGTAGAAGTGAACTGTTGATTTTGAAAGTTGTACAACTACAATATTTTTTTGATTCTGGACTTACACTTGAAGCGTATGACTGATCACCGTGTAACAGATGATAAAAATACGGTACATTTGGTTTGCAAATGCAGTGCTCTTTGCACTACTGGGTGCAGAACGGGGAATGATTCTGTTATTGATGACAGATAGTAGAATATAAACGTTTATTTAAACCAACAATGTTTTCAATATGTCCAAATGCTTGCAAATAAGTGAAAGTGTACCGAGTATTTTGAATTATTAACTTATATGTAAAAATAAGTTATTTCATAATTAAAATTGAATTTCTTTTAGAATTGCCAAAAAATAATTTAAATCAAATAAACGTTTATATTGAATATACATATTTATAGATATACGGACAGTGCAAAAATTAGTTTGTATACATAATTTATAATAATTATTTTAAATTCAAAATATCTACCCATTCAATTTGATTTTATCGTTTTTTTCTTATTAGCACTTATTATTTGCTAAATATCATAAAATATCGAAGAGAAGTTTTTTTTTAAATCACGTTAATTGTGAATAATAGTTTAATTTGCCAAGTAAATATTGAATTGATAAAACCGTCCGATTTTAACAAAGTTTGTTTCAATCTTAACGAATTACGACTTAGAGTTTGTTTGTAAGCAATCACGGAAATTGTCACTAAGCCGGTTACAAATATCTCGCAAATGTTGAATGGTTGATTGTATTAATTCAACGCGTCTTTCAATTAATCGCTTCCCTGCAAATATAATTACTGTCAGGAAATCAGATTCTTTTTGGGTAAAGCATTTAGGAAGTTCGTAGCGCTGGAGGCGGCTACGGCGGCGTTCGCAATCAAAAAGCAATTAAGGGAAATCTTTATGAATAAACTCAGTCAGATGAGAGAAGAATCAACAGTTACAGGAAGCGGCCATTTCCTTCACAGTCACCCCCGACAGTCAAATGGGGTGATTTGTCAGGAATCTGAAATGTTTCAAGCTGTTCAAAATGGAAAATCGGAAACATTTGACAATCAAAGAACTGCAAACAATTTTAAATTGTCTCGTTATAATGTTGACCTATGAAATAACACACTTTTTTGTTTGTCTTACTACACAAAGAAAAAGGCTAATCTTCACGCGATTTCTTTATTTAGAATTTTGCTTTGAGTACTCCAGAGTTCAAAACGCTTGTTTAAGGTGTTGATTCTATTTCATACACTGAACTGTATTTTTAATCTGCCTGTAAACATATAAGTAAAAAAAATAAAAAATAATCTGAACTATTGAATTTCATAACAATCAATCCAGCCATTAGGCACCCCGCCATCCATGGAGGTCCTGAGTCCCGAGAGGCGAAAGTAGGTGCCAATATATACCTACAGGAAGTGCGAAAGTAAATAGAGCGGGAAGTTAATTGGTTCGGGACAGCCGGATATATCTCGCGCACTTCCGCCCAGATCCGGTTTGTTTGCTCAAAATGGGAGGTGCGTCTTTCAAACAAAGTAAACAGTAAATTCCATCAAGAAAATCGCTCTCTGAAAGAGTAATTAAATTTCAAATAGAATATGAAAAAAGTAATAAATATTGCAAACACTGTATTTTACAAATTAAACTATTTGTAACAATATGATAACATGCGAATAGGCAGACCAAATATCGTCTGCCTATTCGCATGTTTCAAGGCTCCTAAAGTCTCCTAACAACAAAAAACAATTAACAACGCTTTTTTATAAAAAAAATACGCTATACTGAGTTTTTCTGGGTGGACTGTGTGTGTCTTTTGCACTATTTGCTGACGTTTCGGATCGCATTGCAATGTCCATTATTAGGGTTGGTGAAATAGTGGTAAAGACACATGGCCTAATAAACTAGAAAAAATAAATCCGCGTTTAATGGCCGTGAAAGTCAAAGGAAGTTGAGCATAAAAAATATTTTTATATATGAAACCGTAAAAGAATGAAATAAAATTATAAATGAATACTAAATTAATATGCTGCTAAAAACCGTATATGCCTTAAAGTTTGAAGCATTTTAAGTGACTCAATTTTAAATAGGTGCGAAGGTTTTCACGGTCACTGTTATCAATATGTTTCTTTTTTGGGTGATACCGTGTGTGTTGGATTTGTTCCGACGTTTCGGCTAGAATCAGTTTACCCTGAAGATAGCTCCTGCAATGGTTTCATGCAATTTATTAACAAATGTAACAGTTAAAATTAATAAATAATTTTCAATCGAAATACAATTTCTACTCTTTAAATACTTACTTTACTCTAATCATTGTGTTGGTTTAAAGTAAAACAATGTTAAAATTTTTAATACAACACCAATAAAAACGTTTTCATAATGATTTCAATACAAATGCTTTTTTTTTGTCAATGTTACGCGATGTTTTTTTGTTAATTCTCAAGCCCGGGTGTTCATTCAAATACACATGAAATATCAAATGAATTTACTTACGTACCCACGGAAATTACAAAACTGCTAATTTATTTTCAATTATTGGAATCCCTTAGTATGTCTTTATTTTCTTGCTTATATTGGTAGTCGATATAAAAAGAAAATTTCGTTTCAAAGTTGACAACTAACCCCCGACAGGCGTGTTGGTTTTGAATATTAATATAAATACATTTAAATTATACCTCAGTGGTTTTGAAGTGATATTCTTGTCATCCTTATAAATTTTATTTAAGGCAAGATTTAAATATATTTAAATTAAGTCAAACTTATTTGACTAAATAGTTATAATATATCGGTATTTTTTGTTAATAAAACATAGTCCATGAAAAATGAACGTTTTAAATAAAACAATTTGTAAAGTATTAAAGATAATACATTTTAAAAATACAGAAATTTAAAAAATAATTTGTGGTTCTTCAAGACTTAAATTATTCAGGTCTGAACAAATCAAATTATATATAACACATTAACAATTGAGCTTAGTCACACGCTGAGCTCAGATCGTTGCTTTAAATTAATTTGAATTCATAACGTTCACGTATTTATATCATTAATTATTTATTTATTATATACAAAAAAGGGCTTCTGCACTTGACATGTAATTTAAATGTGTACGTACTACGTAAACAAATTAATATTTCATTATCGATTTTACATATTTATCAGTTTAAACAGAATTTGATTAAGCCGTTCCTAGATATTACAAAAGACAAAATAAAAACAACATAATACTCATTAAAAACTTATTTTTTTAAAACTTTGCGTTTTTTGGATAATTTGTTTTTTATTAGTACCTAATATTTCACATATTATACAAAAATGTTCCTAATGACCCAATTTTTACATTTTTCTTATGTTATTTTTAACCTATCTTACACAATAAATGAATAAAATAACAACAGCAACAACAACAAACCGTAACGCCATTTCCGCGTAAGGGTAGGCAGAGAGGTTAGAACGCCACATCGCTCTATCTTTGCATGCAGATCTCCATTCCTCTACATTCATACATCTTGCATGCAAGTGCGCCGATTTTTCTGACTTTTGACATGTTTGTTTTCAAGTATTTGTTGGATTTGGTCATGCCACGTCTTTCTCGGTTTTCCTCTATTTCTGCATTCATCAACATTCGCATTGTAAATATTTTTGGCTGTTCTTTTGTTGACAATTCGATCTACATGTCCTAGCCAGCGCAGATCTCCTTTCTTGATTTTGTCGATAATTACTATCTCAGCCTTACAAAATGTACGGATCTCGACGTTTGTGCATCTATCGCACATAGTTTTACCACACGTTCGTTTGAGAGATCGCATTTCGACAGCATTCAGCCTACTTTCATCCCTGTTATTCT
>NW_028277386.1:0-31950 GCF_059751315.1 Micrasema longulum | reverse complement strand
TTGTCCTTGATAGTTGTGACTTTAATATTTGTGACAATGTCTCAACAAATTTGAATGGTCAGAAACAAATAAACATGAATCGTGACGTACTAGGGGCCTGGCCAATGGAATTACCGTTTTTGCGGAAATTTAAAATTAATTTTTTATGCTACTAACAAGAATTTTTTTTCCTGGACAGTATTTCATAGACCTTTATTACTTTAAAAATGGAAAAAAATGTGATATTTTTTCTAGTAGAATCTATTAGAACTATTGACGGCGCGGCGTTCAAAGTAGTTTATTTTTTATTTTTTTATTAAATTACGTGAGTGTTCTCCTAAGAAATATAAAATAATGTGTTTAAAGTGCATTTATAATTTAAAATAGACAAATTTAGATTACAGAGTCTTGAGGTTCACAAGAACAGTTTAACTGCACGGGACATATTTAAAACACTGTTGAACAATAAACTTCATAAATCATTGTGAAAATAAAACTTTGTTTTAAGTATTCAATTTTCGTTTTATATAACTCGTCGATGGGAGAAGTGCTCTCCCGCATATGTAGAAGTGTTCTTGAAAAACTTAACTCTTAACTCTTTTAACCAATGGTGTAAAGTCAATAAATTAGAACTAAATATTTAAAAATGCAAAATAATGTCATTTCATATAACAAAACAACTGATTTCCTTCGAGTACCTATTAGAAAACTCCAAAATTGATGTAGTTAAGTCCATCAGAGATTTAGGAGTTGTTTTGGACTATAAACTGACATACAACGAGCATATAGATAATACAGTAAATAAATCACTGAAATTACTTGGCTTCATTAACAGAATATCCTCTGATTTTACTAATGTCCGTACAATCAAAACTCTTTATTGCTCAACTGTTCGCCCTCTTCTAGAATATGCCTCCGTGCTCTGGTCTCCATTCTATGTCAATCGCATAAATCACAATGAATCAGTCCAACATCTCTTGCTTCGAAAAGTAGCGTGGACGCTTGGACTAGAGAGAGGTAATTATTCTTATGCTGATATAGAGTCAATGTTAAATATTTCTAGTCTACAAAAACGTAGAACTAATATTGACTCCATATATATGTTCGGCATACTAAATGGTATAATCAATGTTCCATCATTACAGGGACAAGTAAAATTCAATGTTCCAATCCGCCAGTTGTACTGTTCATCGATCAGCATAGAACAAACTATGGCCTTAATTCTCCAATGACACGTCTTTGTCGTATTGTTTATTCAAGACAGGAACTGGACTATTTTGGTTTAAGTTTACAACGATTTAAACGAGCACTAAATAAATAGTCCAGATCTTGTCTTGATGTCCCTTATGTTTGTCAATGCTTCTTTTCTTTTTTTTAATGTTTTAAACTATTCTTTTATTATAATATTTAAACCCTATAAATTGTTTACATGGACAATGTCCGTTAATAGATAAATAAATAAAATAATAAAATTGCGTAACACTAATAACAAAGTTTTTTTTATAACAATTTATAATGAAGTGTTACGAAATTAATGCCGAATCAATCAATAATATTTTTTTATTGATGTGGCTATTGAAAACGTAACATGGAATAATAATTACAATACTGAGTGAATACTTGAGTGAGAGAAATGTGCTTGTTAATTTGATTAATGGATGCATTGAGAAAATAGGAAACTGGATGGCTGAAAATAGACTAACACTTAACTCATCTAAAACGGAACAACTATGGATGGCTTCAGCTAGACGACAGAATTTGATTCAGGATACGGCACTACCCGATGTAAGGAGTACCGCTTTACCCACCGTTAAACTACTGGGAGTCTTCCTTCATTCTGACCTTTCTCTTGACGCTCAAATTAGTAGAACGAAAAGTTCATGCTTTTACCAGCTGAGAAAGATTAAATGCATACGCAAAAATTTGTCGGTTGATGCCGCCTGTCAATTAATAAATGCGTTTATAGTGTCTAGAGTCGATTATTGTAATGGTATCTACGCAGGTCTAACAATTAATAAAATGACTCGCTTACAGTCTGTTTTGAATGCCGCAGCGAGACTTATTTTTGGAATCTCTAAGTTCAGTCATATTACTCCACTACTTCGGGAATTGCACTGGCTACGTTTACCACAGAGGGTGGAATACAAACTCTGTTGGCTTATGAATCAGAATATCTAAGGGAACTCTGCATTCCCAGATGAACTAGCTGACAGACGTCTTACGCTTAAATCAGCTACATCAACGTCGAAAGGAAAAGTTATTATAGCTCTACGCAATCAGCGCACTAAATTTCACGCAAGCCCTACGGTATGGAATGTTCTCCCAGCAGAGGTCCAAAACTGTGAAAGTGAAGTGATGTTTTGGAAGAAACTTAAAACCCACTTGTTCTCTAAATCATTTGAATAAATTCTTAGCATATGGCGACAAAGTAGATTATTTTTCTTAAATAATCACTTTGTAAACCCTTACGGTATTATATTACAAAAATGGCGCTACATAAGT
This sequence comes from Micrasema longulum, assembly GCF_059751315.1. Taxonomy (NCBI): domain Eukaryota; kingdom Metazoa; phylum Arthropoda; class Insecta; order Trichoptera; family Brachycentridae; genus Micrasema; species Micrasema longulum. The sequence continues at coordinate 29,469 of NW_028277386.1, read as the reverse complement.
TATCCATAATAATAATTATTATTATTATTATTATTACCATGGACTGTAAAGTTACCTTTAATGAACATATTGATACCATGATTAACAAGTCACTAAAACTCTTGGGTTTTGTTAGCGGGACATCTAGTGACTTTACTAATATGTTCACAATTAAAACACTATATCGCTCACTTGTTCGTCATCTTTTAGAATATGCTCCGTGATCTGGTCTCCCTTCTATGTAGGCCGGATAAATCATATCGAATCGGTGCAATATCGTTAGCTAAGAAAAGTAGCATGGATGATTGGCCTCGAGAGGGGAGACTACGCTTACGGAGAAATGGAGTCAATGTTAAAAATCTCAAGTCTACAAAAACGTAGAAATATAAGTAACATTGACTTCATATTTGTGTTTAATTTACTGAATGGCTTAATTGATGTACCATCGTTACTGGAACAAGTAGTATTCAATGTTCCGATCCGCCGGTTGCGAAATAATAATGAGCTGTTCCTCGATCAACGCAGCACAACCTATGGCTTGCATGCACCAATGTCTAGATTGTGTCGTAGTGTAAAGAGACAAGATCTGGACTTTTATTATGTAAGTTTTTATAGATTTTAAAAATCACTAAGATAGTCCGGATCTTGCCTTGAGATAGTAATATTTTTTTTTGTCCTAGCTTTAATTTTATTTAGTTGGATTTTATTCGATTAGTACCCGTATTTATTATAAGACATTGTATCTACTATTGTTAGAATGGACTGCATAAGTCCGTCAATAAATAAACTAGTACAAAAGACGACAGAAAGCTGGTCAGAATAAAAATTGTCCCTGATCCATAATGGATACTGCTATAACGTCCGAAACGTTGGCAATAAGGACAAAGAACAAACGACACAAGGCATAATAGTCCAAAAAACTCCATCACCATCATCAGAAAGGCTGGGAAAATGTATGAACATTATTTATCAAATAAAATGTGGATTTAGTGGCTTTTGAAATTAGGAGAGAAAAATACAATTTTCTATGTTTTCTACCCTTCCTTATTATATTATGCTATCAACCCCCGGTGTGCCGTCCGCTTTACGACAACTGACTCGTGACTCATCAGTTTTAATAATTTCTTGTAGACTAAGCCGGTTAGGATTACGAAATAAAATACGAAATTCGTCTCTAGTTTTGACACGTACAAGAAAGGCGACGAAAGAATAGCGAAACGTCGCGCCGAGCCTCAGAATGCGCGGGCTTATTCTGTCACAGTTTCGTTTCGTAAGTTCGTTCGTTCGTCATACATCCATCTCACTCTAGCGAAATTAAAAACGTGTTTCGCTCTCGTTCCCTCTCATAGATACGTGTTTAGGAGTGGACGACGTGTGAAGAATACCTCGTCCTAGTAGGAAGATAATTTAGATAGTGGACTGTGTTGTTGGGGAAGGAAGGTTGCGCAACTCCACTAACCTGCCGAGGATGAGGCGTGACGTGTGATGGTACTATGCTGGTGAAGCTGGCGATCCAGATGGACGCTGGCACAGCTCGCTTGTTGAGCGATTTGTTGAAAGCACTAAACGTGTTTGCCATTAGATTAATAGTGATAATATAATGTTTTTTCCGGCACTTACATGTAGAATGATTGTTACGTGGAGTGCACTGGGAAATGGGAAGGATTGGTAGGTAGATAATATTCGGCTTTAAGAAATAATGTTCGCAATGCTACTCTACAAATAAAGAAGCTTCAGATAATATATGTAATCTGCGAGTGAACTCAGCAAGGAAAATATACCTACTGGGTTTTTGGATGTTAAAATACGGTATACATTTTGTATTGAGAAATAAGCTGCAATAATCGCCCAGTTTCTTTCACGCATTGAGAACGGGCTATGCGCTGGGTGCGCTATTGGATGCCTTTATTTTTTTTTGAGGTAAATATAAACGGTGACGTTAATTTGTAATAAATAAATATATTTTTTTTATTCTCTCATAGTTAAAACTACCATAAAACATTATTATTTATAGTTAAATATAATGGTAAGCTGCGCATAATAGATTATATGGACGATTCGCCCCTGGTAGAGAGTTGGTCCAAATAATAACGAATGAATTTACGGAATTAATTAGTTAAAATATAAGGCAACTTCTTTGGCAAAAAGAATGGACATGTCAAAAGTCGAAATAATCGGCGCGCGTGCATGAGAAGATGTACGAATGTATAAGAAGCGAGGTCTGTATGCAAAAACAGAGTGATATGGCGTTCTATCTTCCTGCCTACCCGGGGAAATGGCGTTGCGGTTTGTTTGTTTGACAAAGCAAAAAAAATAATCGACTTTTTAAACTTTTACGTTTTGTCGTCTGAAGTGTAAGATTGTCATGCCTTTGTGAAAGTAATGAAAATCATAATTAGAATCATAGAATCGAAAACGAATAGAAAAGAAAATCGAGTGGAAAACATAATCATAGAATCGGGTTGTGGTCTCGTGGCTAGTGTCTCGGACTCATGGATCAAAGATCCGTGGTTCGAATCCCACTCTACCCCAACTTGATTTCCATTTTCTAATAGTGAGTTATTTACAACTCGTTGAATATGGCCCTCAAAATTAAATATTTGCGTAAATTATAAGAACGCAAATATTTCTTTTTTTCAAAAAAAATAAAAAAATTATAAGATTATCTTCATAATCATTCAACCCTTATCCGCTTGGCGCATAGGGCACTATATTTTTTAATCAAATACAGTGTATTAAAATCGTCTGTTACAGCTGGATTCAGCCCCCTTAGGCACAATTAACATTTATATATTGCAACATAAACAAAGAAACTTATTTAAAGGAAATATAGAAGTCAAGTCTTTTACAGAACTTATGACATTTCATTGTCCGGTGTAACATGCACCATTCTACCTATGTTTGAATATCTATATTCCTTCAATTCTTGTGGCCATATAATTCCCTTCTATAAATTTTCTTTATTTCTGTTGTAACATATAAATATATAAATTTAAATGACTCCAAAGGAGTTGAATCCAGTTTTCTTCTTCAAAAGTTAGGAAAAACTTAAAGTATTGTTGATAAAACCTTAATTTTTCCATGAGTTAATCCACACATTATCATTTTATCGGGCCTGGTCCCCGATTACAATGGGAAGTTAACATTTATTTTATTAGGTAATTCAACAAAGATACATAATAGGAAACATACAATTTGAAAGCATTCGTCGATACAATTTTACATGCATATATATCTTCAATTATCGAATTACACAAAATAGATTTATACATTAAGTTGTGATACATATTTTTTTTTTTTTTATACAGGATACAATGCAATAAAAAAAAGTTGTACGTGTGTACTTATTGAATAAGATTTATTTCTAAGAGATTATTCGCAAAAGCTGAGAGAGTATCATGAAAAATGACCATTTTATTATTTCGGCAGTATATATTATATTCCTGACACATGCGGGCCATAGGTGTGTGGTATGTAGCATTATTTGAAAACAATGGCAGTTTAAATATTTCCCGGTGTCTGAGTGTTCACAATCCCGCATTTATTTGTATTTTATTTAGGAGGTTAGTATCTAGTTTGTAGTTTAATATTTTATACAGAAATTTTATACCGAAAACTATATTATCATGCGGCTGTGTAAATCTTTTAAAAATTTAGATTCATTTATATTGCTTTACATAACATACGTACGCCCCCATCTTGAATATTGCACTGCTATCTGGTCTCCTGTTTATAAATTAAATATTAATAGAATCGAGAATGTTCAAAAAAAATTCCTGAAAAAACTAGAATACAAATTTCATTTGCATTTTCCAAATTATTTAGCTTCATTAAAATTTTATAACCTTGTTTCATTAGCACACAGAAGAGATATGTTTGATCAGATCCTGCTTTATAAAATTGTCAATAATAAATTCGATTCCCCGGAACTCATTAATCTACTTGCTTACCGTGTCCCCTCCAGGCCAACTAGACTCTCTGATATTTTCTATATTCGTAAATTTAAAACTAATCATCGGAAACATTCTACAATCCCTCGTATATGTGAAACATTTAACAAAAAATTTAATAGTCTTGATATATTTAACACTCCATACAATATGTACAGAAGAGAATTAATAGGCTTGATTCATGCTCTTCATTCATAATTCGTTTAATCAATAAATCAAATACAATTTTCCGCTCTCACTTTCCTTCAATCATCCTTTACCACTCCTTATCAATTTCCTTCTTTTCCTTTCCACTATCTCCTTGTTTTGTCCATATTTATCTTATTTTAATATATAGTATATTTATTATTTATGTAGTTTAAACTTCAAACCGTCGTCGCTTTATTACAGTATTATTTAGTGAATACATATAATTGGATGGCAGGCCCTACTATGTTTACATTTTATATATATATATTTTTTTTAATATTCATTTTACCTGTACATCTGTTTGTATTCGAAATAAATAAAATAAAATAAATAAAAATAAATAAAAATATAAAAATATATTAAAATGAAAAAGAGTTAGAAGTTGCTCGTAATTTGAATTTGAACGTGATTTAGAAATTTGGAACTTATACAAAACGTACTTTAAGAACTTTTTTTTTTTTTCTTTTATTGAGTTATATGATTTTGATATTGCGGACTCAAAAGTAAAATATTTTTTCTATATGAAAAGCAAAATATGCATAATTTTTTTTCTTCTAATCATATGCAATTATAGGTTAACGACGAAGATACTTTAAATGTTCATGCAAATATACTCATTTTCGTACACAAATATCTGTTTTTCTTTATAGACAGTCGAAGATAACTCTGTTAACTTCCCATTGTAATCGGGGCCTGGGGTGATATTCCAAACTCTCTTGCGGCCGTAGAAAAAGCTTCTATCTCGCGTATTTCGTAAGTGAAATGCGCGAGATAAAAGCTATTTAAATATAAAATGTTACCTACGGCCGCAAGAAAGGTTCAGAATAGCAGGGCTGGTAGATTTTTGCTGTGGTGTGTAAACGGCCATTGGCTCCATCAATTCGGTTAAGATACCCACTTGAAATTGCAATGTATATTCTTTAAATTGTGTTCACGTTTCGTATATTAATATGATTACAGTAAAACTTATCTTTATAGGTATTTATGTTTTTTATCAAACCGTGTGATAGTAATTTTTATGAAGAATATGATAACATTACATAGATGAAAGAATACAATTTATTACCTTTTATATATTTTGGAAACATAATATGACAGAACCCTTTTATTTTATTTTCTGAATAGCCGTTTTACTCAAATATTTTATGCCAATAAAAGATTTTACAATATTAAAGGTAAATCCATATTTATTTATTTATTTATTCAACGCCTACAGCAAAATATTTTTTTTTAATACAAAACACTCGTGTGAATAAACAAAATGAACTAAAAATATAAATTTTGTTAAATTAGAATATATAGTGATGACAAAAAGAAAACATATATAATTAAACCTGTAACGAGGCAGTTCAGTGTTCTTTTTTAAAATATTTTTATTTTTTAATAGACTATCAAACTAAAACAAAAAAAAGTATGTATAGTATTATTTTCTACGATTCTTGTAAAGTTTTGTATTTTTTTAATTGTCATAAAGTACACCAATCGCAGCGTATCTTGATCACTTTTGTTACATGAAGGTAAGATGATCAGTCTTGCTCTTCATGTACCAGTACAGGGACTGGGAAATATTCTAGTGTAAAAAGAACCCCTTTAAATTTTGCCCTCTTTATTTTTTTTATTTAATTTGTTATCTTACTTTTTCCTCATTTAATTATCAACTTAAATTTAACATTCTTTATCTTTACTATTTCTTAACTTTTTACTCTTAGTCATGTAAGTTATAAAGTTATATATTATGTAGTAAAAAATATACAAAATGTATTCGAAAATAATATATATAAAAAAAACAATATTTCATATCAACTATGTCAGGATTTAAACCCGAGAGCTCTTGCATGGTAGGCAAACGCGGTGTCCATCACACCACGAGGCCGACAAGCTTCTTTATCAAGGTATGCTTAACAAATTATAAGTTAAGTTGCTTTAGATATATATGTATATAAATATTTATTGATTAATGTAATTACCTCATTGATAAATGTTTTTTGTCTATACAATATAATTTTTTTATTTTTATGTTATAGCTGTTACTTTCCAAAAAAGATAAATTTACAAATTTATGTTTTATATTGAATTATCACAAAGTTAGTGTTACAAATATATTTATTTTTTCAAATATAAAAAAATATTACATCGTCTCTTTTTAGTACACACGTTTTAAACGACGAGCGACGATCTTAACACAGAAAAAAAACTCTAGCCTTATTTCCAATATTATTTTGTCCGTCCTACGTAATGTTTCATCTTCGGCATGTCATTCTGAAGATTTGCGTATGCCGATTTTTTATAACTTAACTATGTTGGTGTGGGCTATGTGAGCGATGTTATTCAGAACATAACATAATTATATGGTTATTTCAACTGACTCGTAACACGTAATGATGTACCGACAATCCAACCTTGAGGAACACCGTTTTGTGTGTTCAACTAATTTAAGATAACAATAGTTTCACGGATCGGGACTTGTTTGTTTGTTTATTAGCGCAAATATGAATATTTAATTAACGGAACGTCTACGCTAACGAAATTCTAAATTTCATTTTGCTAGCTCAAAGGTAGGAAATAAACACAAGCAAGGATTATTAATCGAAATACTCCCAAACGTTTTTTGTGGTCGTGGTAAATTGATGGAATGCAAAATCTCAACAAACAAAAGAATTTATTTTTTAAAAGTGTATTGCTTAGTAACGCGTTATTAAATAAAAATTATCGTATCTCTTTCTGTGCTAGAAATTATTTTTTTTTTTTTATTAAATTGAAAACATATTATACATAATTATATACAATATTCCCAAGGAGTTTTAAAAAAAAACTCATTTAGGGACATGCAGATAACAAATTTATTTAAAGACGTTTTTATATTTTAAACTATAATATTATTTACAAAAGCAGAAAAATTAAAATTATGATATACTACAAATTAAAAAGGGTATGAAAAATACTTGAAAATAACAAAATAAACAGAATACTTGGCATGGAAATAAATTCAAAATAATGTTTACATTATGCAATCTGGGAAAGAAAATTGAAAAAGTTTAAAAATTACATGTATGTATATATACATACTGAACTAGTACAAAATAAAATCATTTTTTTAATTAACAAAATATGCGCACACCCAATACAGGTTAATTTTTTTTATCAAAAACGTATTGAAATTATGTATACAAGCCAAAAAAAGTATAAAAAAACACAAATAACATTTAAATAGTATTAAAAATGAAAATTATGTTGCAATAGAGCGGTGTTCGAACCTCTGAGCTTTGATTCGTGTGTCAACAACAACGCCGCGGGACCAAAGACCCCAAATTTAGTCAGCGTTCCTTACTGAATTAAAATGTAAACTACTCGTTGTTCTAATTTATAATTTAAATAGGCTTCTGTGATAAAAATTGGCAATTTTAAAGCTATTATTAACTCCAGTAAATCCCAATTCAAGCTAAAACTGTTCGCTTGAACATGTTTTTTATATGACTTTTGACATTTATCAAGATGGTATGCTTAACGATCGTTTGCTTTTATTGACATAGCAATTACAAAGCCAGTTTCTTTAACGTCTCGATACGTACACCAAGGAAGATATTAATACAAATGGAAAAAAATATATTTACCAAATAGAATTTTTAAACTGGCAACATTTATACGCCTAAATACTCTTATATATTAATAAGGCAGAATCTAGCCACATTATCTGTGCATCTAGGCGTTCGTTTTCAAAACTAACAGTTATGTCAGAATTTAATTCGACTAACAGTTAGTTCAAAACTAACAGTTATGTCAGAATTTAATTCGACTTCAAAATTAACTTATTTCTTTCTCAAATTTTTAATAGGCTTTTAAGAAAAAAAATGCCAACCTCAGAACGATAAAAATTAAATAAATCGTAATGAAAGGAAAAATTGCCCGGTGGAACAAAATTTTTGTCACTTTCAATGCGTAGATTACCGAGGGGCGCTATCCCGTCAATACATGCCGATGTACCTACCTCTAAACTTGTAGGTGGGGGCATCGGTAGTGTATCTTCGCTCTGGAGAATTATCATTATTTATTTTTTATTAGTGTATACACGGCACAAATGCCTTAGTTATCGTCTTTAACTGTGACGTCATAATGAAGCTATGTCACTTAAGAGCGTAGATATGTGTACCGTGACGTAAGCTTCCCCTTGTTACGTATCACTGTACCTACCCAAAACTTAAAGTTGGGGGGTCGATAGTGTATATTCGTAATCGTTCGAGTGAATTTATCTTCAACTATACCGTCATAGTGAAGGTATGACGTCCTTGGCTTTCTATCATAATCGCAGCCGCTTGCATAGCACTGACCCCACCTCTAAGAATAATAATAATACTGATATCTGGGCCCCGATTACTATGGGAAGTTAACATTTATCTTCAATTTTATCTACGAAGTGAAATTTTTTCTACAAAGTGAAAAACAGAATATGCATACATTTTTTTCTTCTAAATATGTTCAACTATAGGTTACTGACGAAGATACTTTAAATGTTCAAGCAAATATACTAATTTTTGTACGCAAATTTCTTTTTTTTTTCAGTTAAATATAGCTCTGTTAACTTCCCATTGTAAATCGGGGCCCTGAAGTATGTAATTTCCTAGGTATAGAGAGACATCAATTGCAAAATTTCTGGGTGATACATAATATTTTGTTTTATATGTACACTATCATTTGGATAAATATTTTATTTATTTTTAAAAAAAGAAAATACACTGTTAGTTTGAGAACCCTGAAACATAATTTACAAAAAATCATTCTTAGCATCTATACTGCTTTAACATACTCATTCAGTTGTACATAGAAAATAGGCACTACTGACATTACAACAATAACCAATGAACCAAAAATTCAACCGTGTGTATGTAAGTATCAATATGTATGTAAGATTTATAAACTTAAGCGACGCTGGAAAGGAAAGTTATCAAGAGACTTGTAACAGTTTTACAGAAGAGTTAAAGTTTTTTTTTAATAAATAAAGATTCCCGTATTTTAAATTTTTATTTTATTTATGTAGGAATCACGCCAAAATAATGCGTAGGTATGTTTAGGATTTTTTTATTAATAAAAAAAGAAACAAAAATACTTTTTTACTTTTTTATTTGCTCTTCTATAAAGTTGCTACATGTCGCTTGGTAACTTTTTTCTTGATATGTTGTAGGTATCTTATATTTCATTACGTTCTAAGTTCTAACGATATGTCACTGTTTTGTCACAAATCGATCATTTTATTTACTATGCTTTACCTTTATTACATTTAACTATATCTATTAACTATGCTTTTCTTTTACTGTGTCAAACTTTATCTTTTAACTATGCTATACAATTTGTACAAACGGCTACGGCCATTAATAAATAAACAATACACAGAGACAAAGCACACAATTTCAAACCCACGGTTAGAAACGCATTACATTTATTTTAATTTATATCCGTATATTTTGTTATATATTTGTGTTTAATTAACGTGATTTTTGGAGATATCACTTTCCAAAATTTAAAAAATGTGTTTAATATCTATATTAACTTATATTAACTAAGTACTAGCTTTTACCGCGGCTATGCTCACGTGGTAATTGGGAGAAATATTAGTTCATTTTATTACTTTAAAAATGTTTTTAAAAAACCTGATATTTTCCTATTCAAAAATATGTACATACGTTGTATTTAAGATATAAAAAAATATCCTACATAAATTATATCTCTAAAAAAAAACTTTTTATGTGTCCTTTTTCATTATTATTGCTGCATTGAATTTTTTTACAAGTGGAATTATACGGATGGCTTTTCACGGGTACGCTTTTTTATATTTTTTTGCAGTGTATTTACACATATATAGAAAACTAGAATTAGACTATAATTTTGGTTTATTTGTATTATATATATTGTTTTTTTGTTACAATGGCTGTTTTTTTTTAATAAATAAAAAAAAAAAAAGAACATCTATTAATTAATGTGGGTATGTTATGATCAAAACCATTTTATTTTGATTAGACTAAACGAGATACTTCATGCTCATTGATTTACATGAAATTAAACACATCATAACCTAAAATAGAAAATGTAAACACAAACCTTTTCGAAATAAGGATTAAGGCGCGCCGTTCATCCGCGCGAACTTCACTTCTGTGTACACAACACTATCCTTCGGGAGCACAATGACTCAACAGTCTCTACACACTTTGCTAACATAAACAGTGTTATTAACATAACCACACTACGTAAAATAAGTAACCACTATTCGGATTTTAAATTATAAAATTACAATTTTACGTCAGAATGCGGTATTGAGGGCGGTCACCGCCTTTTTGCGATGATCTGACAGGTGCCGCACGATAATGACATTAGCCGCGGTTTGTACAGCGCCAAAGTACACCTGACGGCAGAATTATAAACTACAGCTCAGTTTTTTATCTCCAGTTCATAGGAACATGACGCGACATAATCAAATATGTATCTACTTATCAAAAACTCAATACTTCAATCTGATAAGTTTCCCTATTTCATTAAAATTTTAATATGCGTTTTATCGTTAGAAACTGAGTAGACAGGTTCGTACAGAGATTAATAATTGCAACACGGGACCTCAATACAAATTTTGAATTCAATAGTTCTTCGATTATTTTGAAATATGCGGAAAACGGCAGATAAGTAGTAATCGAAATGCTTATCCTATCACAAAACACAATCCGATCAATGTGAAATCCAGTAAGATTAAATTTTAGTAAAAAAAAATTGGTAATAATGTAGGTAGGTCATGTATTAAATATAATTAATGTTATCAGTAGACACCATAATCTTTTATAATGTTTTTACTGTTTGTGTTTTCTAAACTTTTTAATTAATTAATTATTATTATTATTATTATTTATTTATAAATTTTTATTCTATTTTTTTATTTAGTTTTGGTTAGACAGTAAAAAATTTCTAGTGACAATAAGTCCACTATTTAACGGTGCATACCTTTGTTATTATTTTTGTATGTTTGACATTGTTTTTTATGGATAGTAAAGATTTATTATTTTTCTTACTGATTTTTACCAAATCCAATAAATGCAACTAATCTTCAAGGAATTCGAATAACCACGTTTAGGAAAATTGTTTACAATAGGGAGATATCACGTTTTTTAAAAAAAATTAAAGTAATAAAGGTCTATGAAAAACTGTCCAGTCGAAAATTTTTTTTTTGCTAATTATTAGTAGCATAAAAAATACTTTTAAATTTGTAATATTAAATTCCCGCGAAACGGTGATTCCATTGGCGACGCCCCTAATACATCACGATTCATGTTTATTTGTTCGTGGCTGTTGAAATTTGCGTAGAACAATATCACGAATCTTGACGTCACAACAACCATGGCCAAACTCGTCGCGTTTTTTTACGATCGTATTTTTATTAAATTTATTTTTTAAATTTATGTATGAAAACATTTCTCCACAATATCCATATTGATTTTGAAAATACAATTAATCATTCTAAATCCATTTCGTATATTTTTATCGGTATTTGCAGTATGTGATATTTCCCTATTAAGAGCCGTTTCCACAAAACGAAATATCCATAAATTTTTCACACAAAAAGAAATATTGTCAGTAGGCTTTTTTATGATAAAAAATAACTACTAGAATTTGAACAAAAACAAAAATACTGTTTTATAGAAATTCTACATCCTAATTCACATACTGGAAATAAATATTATCAAAGAAGCACTATTAAATTTTAAAATCCACACTTTCCGAATTTGCTCAAAAACGATATATCTACATATTTTAAGTAAAGAATTAATAGAAAAGTACATTTGTGTTAGGATATAACATAGTATTAGTTTACCCTTGCATAAAATCATTAATATTTTTTAAATTTTATTTAATTAAATCTTCAAGTACAAAGAATAAGTACTTTAGCGGACTTATTGCTAAAAGCAATATCTTCCAGCCAACCAAAAACATACCGTTTTAATTTTTATTATAATGGTCTTGATATATTGAGTGGAATGATACAGAGGGCTTTTCAAAAGTACGCTTTTTTGGCATTGTATTTAGTAATATATAGAACACTATAATTAGACTATAATTTTGGTTTATTTGTTAATATTGCTGTTGTTTTCTTTTAATAATTTAAATAAAAGAAATAAATATTTAACACTTTATTTAATATGCACGGAAGAGAACTAATTGACTTGATTCAGAATAACAGAGAATAGACGTTTTGTCTTTTTTGCTCTTTATTTCTCGTCATCAAATTAAACGCAATTTTCCACTCCTACTTTCCTTCATTCATCCATTACCACTCCTCGTCAATTTCTTTCCTTTCCTTCTCACTGTCTCCTTATTTTATCCATGATACCGTCTTCTTTTACATAATATGCAATAACAACTTAGATTGCCCTCAACTACTTGAGAAAATTAAAATTCGTATCCCTCAACGTACAACTCGGCTGCAACAATTGTTTCATGTTGGTATTTCAAGCACGAATAATAATAGGAATGCATCTTTTCCAGAAATCAATATATATTTCCTCACCCTAAACAAGTTTAAAGAAAATGCTAGAACCTTCATTGAAAATAATCACTATAATTTAATCTAACTGTACCTACCTATTATTTTTTTTTTTGTATATTTTAATTATTTTGTCTTGATTAAAAGAAGAAAGGAAGGAAGGCAGATCTGGGGTTACAAGTCCGAGTAAACAAAAAACATTTTCTTTTATTTTTTTATTATTTCATTATTTTGGTTATATTTTATATTTTTTTGCATGTGGAATGGTGCAGAGTGTCTTCTTAAAGGTACGCTTTTTTTCTTCTTTTTTTGACATTGTATTTAGTAATGTATAGAAAACTATAATTGGCCTATAATTTTAATTTATTTGTAAATATTTTTTGTTGTTGTTTTCTTTTAATAAATAAATTTCGTCGATTTATTTTAGTATAATTAAGTGTATAGGTACATTTGTATTGAGATGTTATTGGACGGCAAGCCCTACTATTTTTTTTATAGTTTTTAAATATTAAAATAAAATCAATTATAAAGTTTTAAATAAATAAAAATGTCAAAAGTAGAAAAGACTCACCAGTTGAGGGCGGGAGGAGCACATCGGCGCGCCTGCACGCAGCACGGCGGGTCGGGCGGCAAGCGGGAGCCGGGCGGCGTGCAGCTCACGTGGCGGCCGCCGGAGCCGCCCACGTACTCCACGTAGCCCGCCTCCAGCGCCGCCAGCTCGGGCGGGCACGGAAACAGCGGCGGCGGGCAGCAGCGGCGCGCGGGCGGGCGCGCGCGCTGGTAGGGCCGGTACTGGCGGAACGTGTCCCCGTAGCGCTCGGCGCAGTAGTAGGGCGCGGCCTGCGGCGCGGGCCGAGGCACGTAGCGCTCCACGGGCACGTGCGCCGACGGCGGCACGTAGCGCGAGGCCACGGGCGTGGCGCCCGCCAGGTAGCGCGCGGGCGGCAGGCGCGCGCGGCGCGGCGAGCGCTCGGGCGAGCCGGCGGGCGCGGCGGGCGCGGGCGACGGCGGCGACGGCGGCCCGCCCGGGTAGCGGTAGGAGGGCGGCGGCGGCGGCGAGTGGCGCGCGCCCGCAGGCGGCGCCACGCTGAAGCGCTCCGCCGCGCTCGGGAAGCGCTCGCAGCTGTAGCGGGCGCCCTGGCCGGCAGCGAGCTGGCCGTGCTGGCCATGCCCGTGCGCGTGCCCTTGCCCGTAGCCGTGCTCCTCGGCCGGCATGCTAGCCGCGCCGTCAGGACATCTGGAACAAATGCATTCGTGTGAATCCTCGTTATATTGCCAATTTGGGTATTTTTATTTGTGTATTTTTTCCATTCTAATAGCATAGCTATCAATGTACAAAAACAAATTTCATCCATAGTTTTCGGGTTTCGAAACATGCACATACAAAATGGTTCACAAATGACGATGAGGCATTAGAACATCTGTTCTTTGACTGTCCCCTCTACGACAGAAGCGAATTCCCTCAAAATATTTGTGAAAAATATAATACGTTCCCTCTTAATGTAAATTTTTTACTCGCCCAGAATGATTTGGATACTTATTTACTTCTCACTAAATTCTTAAGGACAAATAATAAAAATATTTGAATTTGTTTAATATGATTTGCCAATTTAAATAATAAGTCTAATTATTAATCTCCCTCTTTACTTTTGGCCCAAAATTTCATGTTATGTTTACGTTTAATTTAGGCGGTAATAATATGTCATTGTCACATAACTCTTTCATACTGATTTCAACTACCTCACATTATATTATCATAATTTTTCGTGGGTATGGTTTTTTTTGTCGTTCACTGAAGCGTATATTCTTTAAATTTCTTATTCTTGTTTCTAAGAGCCAAAATCATTCGCAAACGAGTAGAGGCGTATAAAAAAATAAAAAAACGGTTCGCAGTTGGAGTCACATCACCTTGATGTCACACGTCATGTCCGCCGAGAGCGCGTCTCACAAACATCGCGTACGAATATGACATGGTAACGTAATACGTGCCGTTTATCTCATAGGTTTTTAGGTAAATCAAAATATGAGAATCGGGGGAATGCGTTCTGACCTTTCTTCATACAAACATATTCCCGTATTTTCTCCCTGGATTATGACTAGAGCAATGTTTGACACACTATAGATATTTACTATTGGCGTGTCTCTATCGTTTTAATAAAGTATTTATTTTTGATCCTCTTTCTCAAAATAGAAGCAAAACTGTGACATATTTTCATTTTTAAAATTTACAACTCACGCTAAAGACATCGATGTAAGACATAATATACTTTATTTATTTTTTACACGTGGTTACACTGTGGAATGTGACTTTGCAAACGTCAAACGGCAAACAAATGAAACCACGTGACAACATGATATTGGTAAACGCAACAAAATAATATCGCTAAACAGAATCTTGAAATAATAATAAGATTTTACGTTACAAGTGCTAATGTTCATTATTATATTTTGTACCTTTAACATTATTTTTATATAACTGTATTTTTTTTTCTTGTTCTTTAAACTTATTTTATTTTTATTTTCTTTTTTTATTACTATATATATATGTATATGTATTTTTACATGTATGTATTTTTTTATTTGCAACTTCTAAGAGTCAAACATCTCTCAATTTTAAAATTGCTTTTATTTTGATACCTATAATCTACCTAATCAATAGCTCACATCACTGTGAAAATTTTGTATTGACTTGTATTGCAACTGTTTTCCAAATAAATAAATACGCAGCGATTGGTGTACCAATGCAGTACCCTTTGCACCCTTAGGTGCGGAAATCATCAAAAGGGAAATTGATGATGATAATGGTGAGAAACTGTTGGTATAAACGGAAGCTGAGTCTTATAGATTTTAATGTTTAGTATTACTAATGTTATTATTGTTATTATTGGAGCACATAGGGGAATTTGCTTATGTGTGCCCTACTTCAAAGTTTAAAGTTACTGTAATATTAGTATCATTTAGCCTCTTTGAAAATAAACAGAAACAATTAATACTAAACTAGGTACTACCAGAATACACACTACATAAACACCACATCTTATACACATCACTCCATACACCTCACTCCACACACTACATTTCATACTCACAACAATAAAAACACAATCACTAGTAAATTCATACAAAGCACAAATTCTTCTTACATCTTGTTGTACTGTTAGATAGTTGTTTCATATATTGTGTTGTGTACGTAATTGGTGATGTGTTAGGTTTTTTTTTTGTTCGTAATATTGTCTAGATTAATATTAACATAGCACTGTGTGCACAACATTAAATTTAAACAAATAAACAAATAAGTTAAAAATTCGACCAAACAACATTTAAGTGCAAACATTTGTAATGTAATCCTTTCTTTCTCGGATATTTTTCTGGCACCTAGAACAGTCTGGCATTCTAGAACCTTTCCCGAGCTTTTAACGACAGCATTGAAGCGTACAAAATAATAAAAATATAAGCGGCATGTCGAAGTTTATCAATAAATAACATTTGTCAGAGGGATCGTTAATGTTTTCGCTGAGTGTAAGTTTAGTCGGCACACGGGAAAATAATGACTATGTAAGTATAACAGACATCTTAAATAGAGCGGTGTTGGAATGGGGGGCTAGAAGAGGACGGGGAGAATCCCATAGAAGCAATATAATTTTTATGACCTCAGATATTGCGCTCTGCAAGATAAACGACCCAACTTTTTCAAAAATTATGTGAAGTAAGTAATCTTAATATATTTTTAAAAATTCTATGACCACGTGTAATAATTGTTTTTTTAAAACGTAAAAGATTAATGACTTCGTGAGATCGCACCCTCTTTTTTTAATAACTTCGCGCGTGACGTCACTAATTCTTTTTTATTATTCCTTATTTTTTGTTTTTTTTTTCATTTTTTGTATTTATTTTTATTTAAGAAGGTAAACATGAACAGAAAACATATAAAAGGAAACATTATGAAACCCACTAAACCGCGAAACCGGCTTGTCAGCCGGTTTCTTATTTTTCCTTTACAAAGAGAAACGATAGAGAAATTATATAATTTAAAAAGTAATATAAACATAATAAGGAACTAAAAGCATACGTATTTTTACACGAAATTTATTTACAAAAAAACAAACAGAATATTGTTTACATAAAATAATAATCAATATAAAGCCTTGTTACATATGAGCAATTTAATTATTTTTCCATACTTGTTAACATACCTTGGTACTGACAAGCTTTCACGTTGTGCTGGCCTTGTATTTAAAATTAATTTATTAACGCTTCCGGATTATTACATTCATTTTACAAAAATAATACCTTTTTTTAATTATTTATACTCTGTTGTTGATACTTATATTTTTTACGCTTATGAGTATTTTGTTTAGTTTTGTCTGGTAGTTTATTGTTTAATTTCAGTCCCTGATTTATTAGTTTAGATTGTCCTTGTCGTGTTTTGGAATGTTGTATGTGATATTGTTCTGATATTCTTGTATAATATCCATGTTTATTACAATTTTTTTCAAGTTTTACTTCTTTCTCTACAATGATATCAGTGGCTAACTTATAAATAAATTTTAAAGATTCTAGTTGAAAAAGTTCATTAACATTTAATTGTTTAGTTTTTTTAAAGAGTTCTTTAGTTGGTGTTATAGATAAGGGGGGTCATATATTAGCTTCAATATTTTATTTTGCTGTCGTTGTAGTCTGTTTATGTCATTTTCGTTTCCTGTTCCCCATAGTTGTTGCATATTTCAGATTTGACGCAGGCTTTATATATAAGATTTTTTCCGTTTTCGGAACAAAGTTTTTGATTTTTGCAAAAGACTCAATAATGTTGCTGATTAAATTATTGATGTGAGCTGTCCATGCCAATAACTGTCAATTGTTAGTCCTAAATATTTAACATGTTCAATTTCAATTAGTCGTTTTCCGTTTATGTAAGCATCTATTTTATGTCATTTTTTTCTAGATTAAAAATGTATAATATTACATATTTTTAATGAAGTGTAAGTCAGTTTGTATTTTGTCCTTCGGTGAGTTGTCCTGATTAGTGGGTTGGCTTTTCGGAAACCAGAAATCTATTACAACCTTATCATTGGTTGATTATGGAGAACTTGTGGCGTCATTTAAAATACTTTTTTTCATTTTTTTAATGCGTTTTAGAGAAACTTTACGGTACAATGAAATATTCTTATTTTTACCGCGTGTAAGAAAATCTTTTTTTTTAAATTATTGATTGAGGTTTGTGGTATCCTGTCTCCACCCAATAAACATGTATTTAAAATTCTATGTACATAGATATTAACTTATATTAGAAACTAGATAGTTACAAATGGTATTAGCTGTAAATATGTTATATTTTTACATGTATATATTATATTAAATAATAACTTACTAACTTTTATATATTTTATTACTAACACATGTGTAAATATGTATAAAAAAAGCTCGACACTGGCCAGAACACCCGAGTTGAGAGGTGAAAAAGCCATAAAAAACGAAGAAGAAGAGGTTTTGGGTAGATATCGCTCAAAGAAGGGGATACGTCAGTAGTCTCCTATAAAGATTTTGTTTATATGTTTGAACTGCATTCTATATCATAACTCAAATCAGCTAAATTTAAACTTACTACAGTGTACTTCTGGGGATGCGATAAATTAAAGTCATATTTTTAACGCCTCTGTAAAACTTGTTTGACGGTGTGAGCGTTCTTTTGGAGAAATAGTATCTACACTTTGTGTATATTATACCCATGTCAGGTCATAAGTCTAGTTAATGCCCTGATTTACTTATCCCTTTTCCGAAAAGGCTCGTCAAATATTCATATGTTTAAATTTCTAGTCGATCCTAGTAAACCCTCTTAACCCTTTAATGCCCAATTTTTCTAATTCTGACTAAAAACATGTTAATAGCATATTATATATAAACGTTATTTTGTAGTTAATTTCTTCATGGTAGGGACGATGTGAATGTACTGCAGAACGATGCTCCCGATTCCATGTGTAATGCTGAAAAAGTTGCATTTAATGTGATATTGGATTCTACAGAAAATGATGATATTGCTTTCTCCGGTTATCACACTATTTCAGGTGAAACTTTTTAACACATGTGTGTCATCGATTATGGATTATGAACCCTACAAAGGCATTCCAATATGGCTTTTATATTAAAAAAGAAAAAAACAAAACGCCATGGGGGGCGATTAGCTGTCAAGCTTCTTAAATAGAACCTTAGCAGGTTTTCCTTTTTTAATTTGAAATATTACGTGTATCCCAGGAATCAATCCCAGAACCTTAAAAATGGTAGGCGAACGCGCCAGCCACACAACACTGCGAGGCGGACTTATCTGTACTTTTACTACCTTACCCTGCCTTCTCTAGAAAAACAGAAAATCGCTATGACACTTTTTTTTATCTTTTTAAAGAAACATTTGTGTTCTTATGATTTACCAAAATATTTCCATTTTAGGGGTCATTTTTAACGAGTTGTAAATACCTGATTATAAGAAAGCATCAAATCATGTAGTAAAGCAGGGTTGTGAACCTAGGAACTTTAATACGTGAGACCATGACACTAACCACTGGATCACAACCCGCTTTTAATACAACTAACGTGTTTTTCTTAAAATTAAGTCATTGTTAAACATTGAGCTTTCTGTACTCCATAAGCAAGTAAAGCGTCACAACATAATATAGATATATTATAATATTATGTACAAGGGTGATGAAATAACGTCATTACGGAAACAAATCTGATTACTTCTGTTTACGTCGGCTTGATGAAGGCATTTTACTCTTGTATGGGGTAACCAAAAACAATCTAAAATGTAGAAATACGTAAAATATATTAATAATTCATTTTCATCATACCCTTAACTCTTGTGTGGCTATGATATCTCATAAGTCTATATAAATCAGCCTTATATCTCCACTGCTAGATAAAGGCCTCTTCCAAACGTCACCATCCTTTCATCATCCATGTTTTACCGACTATAGAGGCAATGTCATCGACCCATCTTTTCTGTGGCTTTCCAACACTTCTCGTTTATTGAAGACGACGCTCCAGACCGCCAGCTCCGTACGAGCTGTGCCAGCGTCTCGCGACCGCCAGCTTCACCAGGGTTTCAGCACTCATTACGCCCCATCATCAGCAGGTTAGTGAAGTTGCGCAACCTTCCTTCCTAACAATTCAGTCCACTTACTAAATTTTCCTCCTCCTAGGACGAGGTATTCTTCACACCTCGTCCACTCCTCAACACTTGTATTTCTTGGATATATATTGTATTTAAAATTTCATTTAATATTCGCCTTTACTTTATTTTTCTGCATCTTAAATATCAGCTTTACCTTTTCCGTGTAAATTAATTAATCTAAATTGAGAATTTTTGTTATTTCATAATATTAATCGGTAGTTCTAGTATATTCATTAAAATTAACTGTTACTTTAAGTTATAAAGTTTATATTTGAAGCACTAACTTTGTAGTTATTCATTTTAATTAAATAAATAAAACAACTTTGTTTTTAACCACTAATTTTTATTTTTCACCGACCGGTTTCAAAGCAAACAAGCTTCTTCTTCAAGGTTTAGGTAACTAATGAATTGATTCCTTTTTTATTTCTATCATGTTCACTAAATACTACACGTGGACCCAATAAATCAAGTGGTTTTTTTTCTTACGCGGGTTGTAATTTGATATCATTATTTTCGAAGTAAGACAGGAGAGGACTAAAAGAAATATCGTTTATTTGGTTATTAATTATTGTTTTCTTATTATGAATCGCTTTTTTAATTTCTAAGATTTCTAAGTTGTCTAATTTTAATGTTTTATTTTCATCATGAAGTACTTTTAATTCAGTGTCTTTATTGAAGTTATGATTATTTTCTATCAATTGATTTGCGAATTCAGAAAAAATATTATTATTTAAGCATCTTAAGTGTTCTTTTACTCTAATATTAAAGTTTCTTTTAGTTTTTCCAATGTAGATTGAATCGCAATCATTACAATTTAATTGGTATATTCCAGATTTATTATATTTATGGACTTTGTCTTTGTATTACTATATTATTAGTCTTTGTATTACTATATTAATACTTTATATTATTAGTTGTCTAGAAAGCCCGTTTAATGTTTGATGGTAGGGAATTCGATAATTGTTTTGAAAAAATGTAATTTATAAAAAGAATCCGCCTCCATTGTTTACATGGGTTTGCTTTATTTACTGTGTGAGTCGAATATAAATATTTGTTTATAAGTTTGCGTTTTTGTTTTTGATTTAATATTCTATCAATTAAGTTCTCATTACATCCATTATTATTAGCAATCTGTTTTATTGTATTAAGTTCTTTTTTAAAATTAGTATCATCTAGTGCAGAGGTTCCCAAACTTTTTTGTGTCGTAGACCCCTTGCCATGTTTTTCGGTTTTTGGTAGACCCCCTACTTACCTGATATTGATTTTTCATAAATTCCTAACTGTAGTGAAGTTTAGTGTTAAAAACTTCAAGTTAAAATAAATGTTTAGTTTTATACATTTATTAATTTAATTTAAATTAAAACTACTAAAAAAAAAATTTTGTATCTGTTATATAAAATAGAGGTAACATAAAATAAACTAAGCAATAAGTAAATGTTTTTAGTGGGAAGGATAAACCTGATGCTTTAATAATAAATTATCAACATTTGGCGTCAATTTTATCAGGTTTAATCTTAAATCTCCTCGGCCAATGATGTCCAGTCTGATTCTTTTTTTTCGTTAGGAGATTGGTAACAGCGCCGAACCCCCTTTCCACTAGGTATGACGATGGAAAGTAAATTAAAAATTTGCTCGCTACAATACAGGATAAGTAACGGGTATGTTTTTTTGCAGCCAGAAGTACAGAAGTACTATCAGTGTATGTTAAGATCCACTATCGTCAAGACCCCCATTTTTATTTTATGGACCCCCAAAATTTTTGTACGTTGACGTAGACCCCTTGCAAGTTGTCATAGACCCCTGGGGGTCGATATAGACCACTTTGGGAATCACTGATCTAGTGGAATGTCAATTAACCTATGTATCATTGAATGGAATGCGGAATGTTTATGGGCAATAGGATGATTTGAAGAATTATGAATAATTGTGTCTGTATATGTGGTTTACGATATATATCAAAATCTTTTTTTTTTTATTGTTGACAAGTCAAGAAATTTTAATTTTTATCTTTTTCTATTTCTAAAGTAAATTTTATTTCTTTACGTAATGAATTTTGGAAATTTAGAAATGTCTGAAGTTCTCGATCCGACCCTGTAAATAAACAAAAAACATCGTCCACAAAACGGCGCCATAATTTGATACGTTTGATAAGTGGTGTTGTGCTTAAAAATATTTCATTCTCCAGTTCATTCATAAATATGTCAGCAAATAACGGACTAGACGGTTGACCCATTGGCAAACCCTGTGTTTGGCTATAAATAACATTATTATACTGAAAATAGTTTTGATCTGAACAAATTTTACAAAATCTACATAAATCAGAAATCAGTTTTTTATCCAAATCTGAATTGTTAAGTAATTGAGAGATTTTTTTTTTTGTATCTGTAATTGAAATATTAGTGAAAATGTTAACTACGTCGAATGAGATTAGTTTCGTATTATTTGGAATTTCCATATCTTTCAGTATATCAATGAGTTGAAAGGAATTTTGAAGTGTGTACTTTGGTTTAAAAACTTTTAAATTATTAATTACATTTGAAATAAAAGAAGCAAGTTTGACTGACGCATTATTATATGATACTACTGGACGAATTGGATTATTTTCTTTGTGTATTTTTAATAAACCATATAAAAAATGGTGAAAAATAAAAATTAGTGGTTAAAAACAAAGTTGTTTTATTTATTTAATTTAGTTACTTTAAGCGTTTAAAATAAATATTATTGTATTATAATATCCGCTGGTTACCCCAGCACCATATTATATTAGGTCGGGACTGAGGCCTAGGCGCTGAGAGAATTATACTCTCGTATAATAATTGTATATTCCGTACTCCGGATGCAGTGCGGCCATATTAAATTATAAATTTTATTTCCTTCTTCCTCGGGCGAAGCGCCGTCCATTGCTAAGCGAGTCTAATTATTTCTGATTGCTTGTACACAACTTTATTAAGGCTTGAGTTAATAGGCACCTGGGACTAGGTAGAAAGTAGAAAGATTCCTCTCTGCCAGCGAGGAAAAGTGAACAAGACTTTTTTATAACTAGTTATGACAAACTTTAGTCGTTTATGACTCTGGAAGTGACAAACTAAACTTTATTCATCAATATTTATAGTTACTTAAATCCTTAATGACAACTACTGGGTCTATCCCCGGGGCTGGTATTCCAAACGCTCTCGCGGCCGTACAAAAACCATTTATCTAGTGTATTTACATGCAAAATACACGAGATAAAGTGTTTTCAACGTCCGCGAGAGCGGTTCAGAATACCACCTCTAGGGAGTTTATTAAACTACCGCCACCGGGCGCGCGATACCCAGATACAACGTGACCTGTAGATCAACACTCGCAGCAAGGCAGAACCGAGCTCGTAATGATTTTCAACATCATTGCATAACAAATTACCGTTTCTATGGATACACACCAAAGATAAACGGTAAAATTCGATTTACTCAATTATTAGCAGTTTCCAGTGCTGCCATTTGTTCTTGAGTTTCTCTTTCCACTCACCATGAGGATCTTCCTTTCGAAGTACACAAAGTTATCTCGCACTTCTCAACTACCTTCCTGGTCCCTAGTTAGTCAACTTTTCTACGTGTTGAGAACTATTTTAGACCCCGACGGATAGAAAGGTCAAAGACTCATCCAAATCACCCTTTAATGAAATATTATCTGCAAACCCTCATTGAAAATTTGGCAATTATCTTGGGAGATATCTTTATCTTTACCCTGAAAAGTCTTGAACCTTTAAACTCTCTGCCAACCCCTATTTAACGTAAGTTCAAACGGCTTTGTTTAATTATGTCAATCATTTTCATAGTTCATATAACTTTCTTGCGATTCGCACACATTCTGATGCAAAGGGCACTACATTTTAACACGAAATACAAATATTTCAACTCACAATCATACCCACACAAAGGTTAAATGTGGTAAGTCGTAAATCAGTTTTGAAATTTCGTTTGTAATAATCGTTGAGTTAGAATTGTTTT
Organism: Micrasema longulum; assembly: GCF_059751315.1. Classification (NCBI taxonomy): domain Eukaryota; kingdom Metazoa; phylum Arthropoda; class Insecta; order Trichoptera; family Brachycentridae; genus Micrasema; species Micrasema longulum. Next base: position 5,682 of record NW_028277386.1, on the reverse strand, counting down.
CTGTACCTGTTAACAGATGCAGGGCTGTTGCAGGGTGCGGGGCGGGGGCGGCGCCCTAGCAGAGGGGGCGCGGCGCCGCCCGAGGCCCCACCACCATCAGTGCCTCATGGTCCACCAACTGCAATAAAGAAAACCGTTTTAATCGGTACAAATCATAATTCTTTAAACTGAATATAACGCTAAGCAATTAATCAGTTTGTTTCTTTTTTGGGTGATACCATGTGTGTTGGATTTGTTCCGACGTTTCGGCTACGATTGCAGGAGCTATCTTCAGGGTAAACTCAGTTATCACCCAAAAAAGAAACATATTGATAACAGTAACCGTGAAAACCTTCGAACCTATTTAACTATAAATAAAATTCTTTATTTTTTTTAAGAAAGCTCTGCTGAAAGACAATTTCGACAATTTTTATTTAAAAAATCATGTTAATTGTTATTCTGCGTTGTATTACTGTCAATGTTAGTCGTTTTGCTCATGACGTTTACTAAGTTACGTGTTTTCGTAGATTTTTGAGATATTCAAAACGAATGTTGGAGAACTAGTCTTTCTGCACGATATAAGACCATTTCGTATTTCCATGAAGTTGTTGAAATATTCCAAGAACAATAAAGTGAATCTTCTCGATTCGCTTAGAAACTCACTAAATATTAATCCAAGGGCTAAGGGTTTGATTTGCCAGGCTCTTTATAGACCTGGGCTTGAGGGGCAAGAGCTATTCACAGATACCCGTCACCATAAATCTTCACAGGTCGCAGTAATGTCAGGAGCTTGCATAGCACTGACCCCCACCACTAAAAATAAGAATAAGGGTTATATTTTATAAAACTTATTACAAAAAAATAACGTTAAGGTGATTAAAGATATAATTCAGGCGTATTGATGTATCGTTTATTGGATAACACCGATCTACATTTATTTTCTTTAAAAAGTATCAACAATATTTTGAGTTTGTCCAAATTTTTGTAGACAAGGACTGGATTCAACTCCCTGGGGAGCTGTTTATATTAACATTTTACAACACAGATGAACATTGTTGATAAATTACCTGGTCCATGAAGAAGTATAGAAATTGAAAAAATAACATTTTCAGGCGTTGCCTAGTATGTAAGGAAAAAATTGGTGCAGATAATCATTTAAAAAAAAAATTACTTTACAAAGTACGAAAAAAGGATACAAAACACATAAAAGTTAATTTTGCGTCACATTAAAAACCAAACTGTTCTTAAAAAAAATAAAAATATGCATGGCCTTTCGAACGGTATGCTATATATAATATAAAATCTTGAAATAAAGATTCAGATGAGGTACAATAACATATTACAACAGAGATGAAGAACATTTAAGAAAAGGTAATATAGAAGTCTAGGCATCTACTCCAAGAAGTATAGAAATTAAAAAAAAATTACATTTTCAGGCGTTGCCTAGTATGCAGGTGAAATAATTCAATTAGATGAATCTCACCCGCATAAATAAAGGTTTCAGCTCTTTAACTTCACAAACATCAACAGATGAAAGAACTGAAGGAATACAGATGTTCTAATATAGGCAGAATGGTGAATGTTACACAGTGTGTAAAGTGGCCACTTAAACCAGCCATCGACAGGTCATAAGCCCTGTAGATGCCTAGACTTCTGTATTACCTTCTCTTAAATGTTCTTCATCTCTGTTGTAAAATGTTAATATAAACAGCTCCCCGGGAAGTTGAATCCAGTCCTTGTCTACAAAAATTTGGACAAACTCAAAATATTGTTGATAAATTACCTGGTCCATGAAGAAGTATAGAAATTGAAAAAATAACATTTTCAGGCGTTGCCTAGTATGTAGGTGAAATAATTCAATTAGATGAATCTCACCCGCATAAATAAAGGTTTTAGCTCTTTAACTTCACAAACATCAACAGATGAAAGAATTGAAGGAATATAGATGTTCAAATATAGGCAGAATGGTGAATGTTACACAGTGTGTAAAGTGGCCACTTAAACCAGCCATTGACAGGTCATAAGCCCTGTAGATGCCTAGACTTCTGTATTACCTTCTCTTAAATGTTCTTCATCTCTGTTGTAAAATGTTAATTTAAAAAGTATGTTTAAAATTATCAGGCTGTGTTCACTGTAATTCACACAATACTGCATACAACCTCTTAGACAAAAAATATTGAAATCTGAGCATTTAAAGGACTTATCTTTCGTTGGCTAGTTTAAGTGATCACTTTACACGCTGTGTAACATTCACTATTTATAAACATATTACAACGGAGATTAAAAACATTTTTGAAAAAAAAAATGAAAGTCATTCGCGAGTTATATGACCTGTCACTGGCTGGTTTAAGTGGCCACTTTGCAATAGTATAACAAAAAAAGAACGGCCAAAAAAATTAAAGATGCGAATATTAATGTATGCAGAAAACAAGGAAGACAAAAAGACACGGTATGACCAAATTCAGCAAATGGTCGAAGAGGAGCACATCAAAAGTCGGAATAATCGTCGAGTGTGCATGAGATGTATTAATGTAGAGGTGCGAGGTCTGTAAGCAAAGAAAGAGTGATGTGCCGTTCTATTATCTCTGCCTACCCTTACGGAAAAACGGCCTGGTGGTTTTTTTGTTCATTAAGTCAAGTCAAGAAAATACGAAAAAAAAATAATTAGGAAACATAATGCGTCAGAATTTAATAACTTGTAGTATAGTTACTGAAATTATTTTTGTACAGCATAATGTAAGATACAATAATCATGGTTTATTAACAAAGAATTAAAATTTCTTAAAACAGGGTGTTCTTTAAAACCTGTCACATCCGAAACCACGATGATCAGTATAGGCAAGAAGACATATTGGCACATTAAAATAAATTTTTAGAACGAATAAAATTTAAAAAAGTAAAATATTAAAAAAAACAAATGGTTGCTAACTTCTGCGGGGGTGAAACGAGGAGGGAGAGGGGTGAGTCTGACACACCGTTAACCGCGCGGCCGCGCCCCCCTCGCTTCTCCCCTGCAGAAGTAAGCCACCATTTGTTCTTTTTAATATTTTATTTTTACAAATTTTCTTCGTTCTAAATATTATTTTAATGTGCCAATTTGTCTTCTTGCCCATACTGATCATCGTGGTTTTGGATGTGACAGGGTTTAAAGAACACCTGTATGTTGCATACCAGTACGTGCCTTGCGGGAAAACATTGTTTTCCCTCTATATGAACAACTCCCTAGGGAGGAAATCCAGCCAGTCTGCAAGCATTTGGACATGCTCAAACATTGTTGAATAACATTACTACTACTAGTTTATTTATTATAGAGTTATACAATGTTTAAATGTACCATTTATTATTTTAGAATGTTTTTGAGTAACTTTTTTGATTTTTCTCTACGTAAATCCAGTAACCATTTTTTACAAATTTATTGAATTGAAACAATATTTTGAGTTTGTCCAAATTTTTGTAGACAAGGACTGGATTCAACTCCCTGGGGAGCTGTTTATATTAACGTATTACAACAGAGATAAAGAACATTTAAGAGAAGGTAATATAGAAATCTAGGCATCTACAGGTCTCTACAGAATCTCACCAGCATAAATAGAGGTTTCAGCTCTTTTACTTCACAAACATCAACAGATGGAAGAATTGAAGGAATATAGATGTTCAAATATAGGCAGAATGGTAAATGTTACACAGAGTGTAAAGTGGCCACTTAAACCAGCCATTGACAGGTCATAAGCCCTGTAGATGCCTAGATTTCTATATTACCTTCTCTTAAATGTTCTTTATCTCTGTTGTAATATGTTAATTATTGAATTGAATTCGGGTCATGGTTTAACGAGTAATTATAACTAGTAGCTTAAGTTTTTTTTTACAACTGTCTAAATAAATACATTACATTACATTACAGGTAATTTTAATGACACGTGAATACTGTATACATAATTATAACACGTTACTTGGATATTTTGCTTGACGTCATTAATTTGTGTCTTTAAAGTATCCAAAATTGTACTGTATCATTAAAAATACGGCAGGTTAATTAATACGGGATCTCGCAAAATAAATTATTCGGGTGTATTTTATTAACTCAATCCCTCTTCGGGCCTCACATCACTTGAAAAATATTTATTTTGAAAATATTATCCTCTTGCAAACCGTCATTAGTCCTGGACGATCATTTTTCACTTTGTGGGGGTGGGCGCGGTACAGGGCAATGGAGGCGAAACTGGGTCGGGCAAAATAGGGCGGACCGGTAGGATCCAGACTGCCCGCGCCCCGAAGCCACTATTCTACCGATTTATAATCACCACGTGATCTCCAGTTGTTTAAAAATTGACACATAATTCAACAGAAATAGAGAGCGTTTTCGGGAGCGAATGTGAAATTCGTTGTAGTCTATGGATATTCTCAGGTACACACTCTGAGTAAGTAAACGGAATGGAGAATGCCTCGTTTTGTATTGGGTGACGTGTTTGCCTACCATTCTTGAGTTCTTGTAGCTCAACCACAAATAAATATCGACGTGATTAAAAACATGCTAAGCATTTGAGCGATCACAATGAACAATAATGAACATGCTTAAGTTATCGCAGTCATAAGTCAACGCGTGTGTAATCTCTAAGACAACGCTCTTGTCGGTTTGTTTTCCTCGTAAATAAATACAGTTCGTTGGCAAAAAATCGGCGTTTACTATAAAAAAGAATACAATATATGTAAGCATATCCTGCTCATTATGTGTAAGGGATCTAGGTGTCTTCCATGATAGTAAATTACTTTTCGACGCCCATGTTGACAGCATCATAAAAAAGACATCGCGTGCGCTTGGCTTTGTTATGCGTAGCTCTACGTCGATGGCAAAGACATGCAAAGATGGCAAAGACACTTAAAATCCTTTACTGTACATTAGTGCGAAGCAACTTAGAATATGCATCACAAATATGGAATCCTATGTACAGTGTGCAGATATCACGCATTGAAAATGTTCAAAAAAAAAGTTCATGTGTTTCCGGTTGAAACTTGAGTTTAAATCCGACCAGCATATTCATATATGTAAAAAACATCACCTATTGCCTGTGCAAAAACGTCGTGAAATAGCGGATATAATTTATTTACTTAAAATTGCCTCTGGTTCAATTGACTGTCCTGAACTACTATGCAAACTTTCTATCAATGTTCCTTCCAAAGTTTTAAGACATAACCCTCTTCTTCGCATACCTCTTGTTTCATCTAATTATAGGCAAAATTCATATTTATGGCGAGCTTTAAATAATTTTAATGTAATAAAGAAATCATTTAACATAGATTTATTTGCCAATAATCTTAATGACGTACGGCGTTTGCTTTCGAAATAATTCGTAGTATTTTTTCTTTTCTTTTGAATTTACATTTAATTACTATTCATTTTATGTTCGAGAATCTTTTTTAACCTACTGTGATGCTACTTGTAAAAACCTGTAATTGGCTAATTTGTTATTTATTTTTTTTATATATATATAAGATAATTATAGCTGTTGGTTATCCAAATAAATAAAATAAAATAAAATAAATATTGCATGTGCAAAATAGTAAGGAGTATTTAATACAAAAGGTGAAAATTAAATTACAAATACTTTGGCGATTGCTTTTCTTGACTTTCTTGACTATTTGGAAACTAGCATTTCGAACGTTATTTCCGGAGGACGATTTTTCTTTGATAGGTTACCGTTGACA
>NW_028277385.1:2000000-2044800 GCF_059751315.1 Micrasema longulum | reverse complement strand
TTTCTTCATATTATAAAATAATAATCTGGGGATATAAGATTAAATAAGTTTTAATGATGGACAAAAATACTTGTTTATACCGAAAAGTTTAAGTTGCCCATTAAAATATATTAGATATTTCTGAATACTTATTATGACAAGTCAAAAATACGGTTTTATTCTTGATTTCTCAAAACAAAGTACAAGTCAGATGATGAACATTTGTTACATTGCTACTAACCTTGAGCCGCTGGACAATTTTCACATACAAAAGACTCCACTATTTCCTCCCTTTCATTTCATATCAAAGTAACAGAATATTCTTTTTAGCGTAGTTTGTGCTCAGTGTGTCACGTGCTTTTACTAAACACAATTCTCCAATTCGTTGAACGTGCACGTACCAATTGCATTATTGCCATAATTTTCTCTGGACGACCTGTGTAAAAAATATATAATCGTCATTATCTATCAATCTAGTGATTAAAATAAAATATTATTAACATTCATGTCTTGAATATAACATTTATCTGATGTCAAGTACATTATTGCTAATAATAAATATAGATTTAAAAAGAAAATCATACATTTTAGAAAGAACACGGATTATAAATGTACACATACAATAGCATAACTTCGTTCTTAACCATCGGGAACAAAAAATTAGGTTATGACTTGTCAAGTAATATTTTAATCAATATTTTACATAATAATGGATACACATCGATATTATTTCATCATTATTGATAAATATTTACATGCCTTCGTTTTTTTTAAGTTTAGGATGTTTAATATATCAACAATTTAACAAAAACATAACATAATGCCAACTAGTTTCTAACACAAAACGAGGTTAGAATGACACTTGTATTCGGGGAATGTTTAAGATACTATTTAAATGATTCATGTCAAACATCAACACATATAATTGATAAATACATTAAATCTATAAATATTTATAATAATTACTTACCTTGCAGCCTTGATTCTTTGAATTTTTGCATTATTATACTAAGTATTTGTAGCAAAAAAAGACGTTAAAATAATGCATCATCTTTTGGCAAATTATCTAATTGGGCTTTTGAAATTCCGTCTTCCATCATTTTAATGATTTTTTATCACTGAAAAGTAATTATAATTTACAGTTATAACTTAAAACATAATTCACAACGTCAAAATCCTTTATAAAACGCACGCGACAATGACAATCCGTACAAACAGTATGCAAAAATGACAGGCATTGAGACGAACGCGGCTTGTGACGTCACGAACAATCAAATGGCGTTTTTGTAAAGAAGTATTTTTCAACATTTTTATTTTAAAAATCAGGAATGAAAACATATTTCTACAATATCCATATTGATTATAAAATATTATTATTTTTTCTAAATCCATTTCACATATTTTTATCGGAATTCTGATATTTCCCTATTGTCCATGCATATTCTCTTAAGCCCCCCCCCCCCCTTACCCGCTCCACACCTCCAGTCCCAGGCACTGACAGATGAAAATGAAAACGGATTACCTCTTACATCTCGATTTTTAAACATTTTTTTATGGTTTTCAATCTCTTCCAAATATTAATTTATGATAATGATAAATTGAATTAATAATTTATCATGAAAATTATAAATCACAACGATAAGTGATAAGTGATAAGTGACAGGACGCCGTAAATGTAGAAAAACAACACATAGAAAAAGGAAGCTATCTACAATACTTTGTAAAATCCATAGACATTGATAAAAAAAAATCTGATGACGTCACAAAACATCCAAAGGCGTCATACTCGATGACATCACGAATTGTTTGTTTTGGCACCACTCAAATTACTAGAATTTAATCCTTTATATCTCCCTTATTTCTCAACAGATTTTAATAAGAATACTACCGACCGACTTGTGATTTTAATTTAATTTAATAAATCTATGATATTTGCCCATTCTTTAAATGTATAATTTAATTGACTTGCTTTATCTATGGTGAGTTTGGTTTGCTTTTCGTTTTGGTTTTAAGGTAGGATTTTGGAGTTGTCAACATGATAAAGATGCTAGAACAGAACATAAACTAATGGATCATCGTATTTCTTTCATAGCGATAGTTAAAAGACCAAGCTTCTTTCAATTCCGATAAAATATATCATTCCATTGAGAAAATTCTTATTGATAAACCTAAAGTTAGTAACCTTAATAATTTATACCTAATGCCACATCAGCAATATAGAAATCTGAGCAATGTCTCACAACACTCTCCTGCAATAGTCAGTAACTTTGACAATTTTTCACATCTCTTGGAAATGGCCTACGTTTTGGAGAACTTAATATAATATATTCATCCGGAACATTAAACACTTTTGGAGCACCCGATGAACATGAACACTATTATTGATTATTGACATTTATTTAATTCGGTGGTGCAGTCATAATAACTACTCTTACCATCAGCATGTTCCCAGATTTTTTGTCTTATTTTCTTACTGTATTTTTTTTTTATTAGTATTTCGAAATTTGCGTTAATACCACATTATTTTTGTTATGTGAATTTACTTTGTACTTCAACTTTTTTTAAATTTGTCATATTGTATCTTAGTAGTTTGTGCATGACTAAAAATATGTCAACATTTTTCAAAAAATTATGTAATGTGCTTTATTTTTTTTTTATTTTACAAACCTTTTTAATACTTTAATTTCATACTCTCCTCTCCATTTTTGTGTATCTTTTTAATAATTTATAGATTTATCTAGTTAATTACAACATGATGCAGCACAACCATAAAAATTTCACCAAAAAACTAAATCATGTCATTCTGAGAATAGACATTGAGGCCTAGTAGCTTAGTACTACCCATGTTTTCACCGTACCCTTTCACAATTAATTTACTTCCGCAAATCAATGACCTCCAACCGTTAAAGTTTACAGTTCGTCAGTTGGTTTAATGCTGTCCCTTTTAGGTTTCAATCAAGACCATAGTTGAACAACCTCCAATTGGAACTAAAACAAAAGCGTCATTAGCTAGAGTAGCGATGCCTCTTCTATTCCTTTGAGATAGCTCCATTGTGACTCGTTCGTATCAGGCTATTCAACAAAAATCAACGGTATCTTGCATTCTAAAAGTAAGGTTAAGGTACCGCATACATACTGTGAAATCATTCAAAAATTGTCATTACGTCACAAAAAAAAAAAAAAAACTATGAAATAAGAAAACACTTTTTTTTTTTTTCTATCGTCGTGTATTTTTTATCGAAAATTGAAAAGCAATATTTACTAAACAACAACATTTATTTGGCAGATTTATCAAAAAATCGTCTTCTTCTTCTTTTTCACGTGCTCTTCTAAGTCGAGCATGTGGACATCACCAGTTGCCTCCAGAAGACCCTATCACTAGCTGGCACTCTAGCCTCTCCCACGTCAATCCAGCGCCCCTAGTTCCACCGAATAAATTTGAAAGATCATCATCGACGGTCTTCTAGGATGACGTGAGCTCGTAGGTTTAAAAATCAGGCAACTTGGGTTTGGGTTCTCCCGAGGCATGCGCAGCACATGTCCAAGCCATGTTCACCACCACATCCACAAAACGCTCGTTATGGGAGGCTGCAGCGTCCGTTCTCAGACTTCAATGTTGGTTATAAAATCGAACCACCTTATGCCTAATACTCACCCCAAGAACTTACTTTCAAAACTCAAAAGTTTTCAAAATATATTAATTTATCGCGATGGTGCATACGAGTATTATTTTATTATATAATTGGGTTATGGTCCCGTGGCTAGTGTCTCGGACTCACGGCTCAAAGGTTCGTGGTTCGAATCTCACTCTACCCTCAACTTGATTCCTACTTTCTAAAAGTGAGTTACTTACAATTCGTTTAAAATGGCTTATTTATTTAATTAAATATTGGGGTAAATCATAAGAACGCAAATTTTTTATTTTTTTTAAAATGTGTATTTTGAAATTTTTAGGGTTCATTTCAACCGTACTGAAACAAACTCTATTGTATTTTTACTCTGTGTCCAGGCGAACGAAAAATACAGTCATGTGTGTAAAATATAACCAGATACCAAGAAGAGTATTTTCAGCTCGATGGCTGATCTTAGATTAAAATACTGATTAAGGAAATCAAGAAGAGATAAGTCCGCCTCGTTGTGTTATAGTTGGCGCGTTTGCTACTATTCTTGAGGTCCTGATTTCTTTCTGCTCAGTGAAATTTTAAAGATTTTTTAAACAATAATATTTTATTGATCCCATACTAGCACCTGAAGCGTAGGATTGATTACCTTACCTTCATGTAACAGATGATTATAATACGATGCATTAGGTTTACCAATGCAGCTCCCTATGCATCGCCAAGTGCGTAAAGGGAAATATTAAACTTTATTTAGTAAGCTTTCACAACGGAATCGTTTTGTTTGCTTTCATACTGAAAAAAATGTTTAAATTTCTAACGAAAATTTATTTTGTAAAAACAGTCACTGATTTATGTGAAATAAAAAATTTGCTTTAACAGTGATTCTCAAATATCAAAACTTCTGGAATTTTTCATTTATAAAAATGAGTTTACAATCAAAACCAAAAAAGAGGAATTCAGATTAACATACTGAAATCTTTTTGAAACTTTTCAACACTGCTTTAATAAAATCTCCATATTTATTCACCGCTGATTTGGTCACTCATACACATACAAACCAACACACCGATACGCGACCACTAAACTCAGACACTTACGTAGCCGGGACATTTGTCACATGCTAATTGCAAAGTGCCCAGAAATCAATAGAAAGCAGTCCTATCTCTGATGGAAAAACAAAGACTGACCTACAAGTATGGACCGATTCTAAATTGCTTTCAATTATAAATACAAATATTGGCAGACTTGTGGATTCCAGGTGCATGAGAATTAGGTAGTCTGTTATCAACGGTCGCTAAACATTTCCCCTTGCAAATTTGTTTAAATAACTTATTTGAAATAAAATTATCATTCATTAAAAAAAGCTGTTTTTAAACTTTATTTTGCGAAATTGTGATATTCCGATTGATTAAAAAAAATGTTTTACAAAGTAGAATGCTAATTTATGCTTAATGATTTATTACGAAATTTCTTCAGGAAAGCAGTTTTAATAAATAATATGTGTAATGATTATTTAGTAAAATAATTTGAATCTGCTTAAAAAAATATTAAAACCTTAAGTAAATATTTACGTTGATTTGACAAAATATTTCAATATTTTGGCCACTTTTAATTATAAATGACAAGCTCAACATTAAAAACCGAAGATTACCTTAGATTTAAAAGGATTTTTTCAATTTAGACAATTATTTTTAATACTATTTTTATTTCATTTTTCTTTTTTTTTGCACGACAGGCCAGAAGGCCCAATTACAATTGTTAATTACATCACAAAATAACCCAGTGCTACAAATAAAAAAAAATCAGTCGTATTTTTTAGCATCGAATCATTACAAATGTGACTGTTTGAATATTTAAAATGAAAATCTGTTTTTTATTCAATTATATGCATGGTGTTTTCCTGCAAAAAATTAACTTAATACGAGTATCATGTCCGGAAGTAATAAAGATAACATTTCCGTATATAAAATCAACCCCTTCGAACCTAAGTCCGCCTTGTAGTAAAGAGTTTTGCGGGTTTGTGCATTATTCTTAAGGTCCCCGGTTCAATTCCTGCAAGTTTGACGTAAAATATTTATTCAAAAAATCCGCAACACTTGCCACGGGACCAGAACCCAATTAAGATTATCTTAATTGAAAACATATTGGAGACTTTTACATTTCTACGGACCAAAGTTTGAGAACAAAAGACTCTTATAGAGTATTCTTTCGTCAATATTGATCCAGCAGTCGGGGATCGATTTCCAGTTGATTCAACCTTTTTGCAATCACTTTTATGTTTACCATGGGAATTGCATTTGAAATGGATTCTGATTTTGCGGTTTATGGAAAAATACAAAATGCAAATTGATAAACACCGGATCCTGATGCACAACTAATATTTTTGCATGTTCCGAACAATCTGACTAGTTGTTACCTTTTTCAAACAAAAGCTTTGTTTTGAAGAAAAATATTTTTTTGGTTTCAGAATTCGTAACGTCATTACAATAATACCTTTTTACAATTAATATACAAACAATATGTTTGAAAATACTTTCAATTGCAAAAGAGAATGTCTTCAACAAGGTGTAAGTGTAAGCATTTACAGGGTGTATGATGTATGAACTGTAAATGCATAAATTTTTCAGTCTCGATAAAATCCTTATTGAATCAAATCTAGTATTTGTTTGCAAATGCACACAAAATTGCATTCACAAGACGATGACACAATGATGATAAATAATCTATTGTGCTTTTTTTATCATACAACAACAAAAACAAACCATCACGCCATTTCCCCGTAGAGCCAAATCACTCTGTCTTTGCACTCTGAGCTCGCTCCATTTACATTCATACATTTTCTAATGCACGCACGCCGATTATTCATACTCTTGACATGTCCATCTTCAAGTATCTGATGGACTTGATCGTGCCATGTCTTTCTCGGTCTTTTTCGTTTTCTGCATCCATCAACATTCGCATAGTTGATCCTTTTAGCCGTTCTTTCGCTGTCTATTCGCTCTACATGTCCAAACCAACGCAGAACGCCTTTCTTGATTCTAGTAATGCAGTATCAGCCTTATATAGTTTACGGATCTTGGTATTTGTGCACCTATCATACATCGTTTAACCACACATTTGCTTGAGGGATCGCATTTTGACAGCATTTAACCTTCTTTTATCATTATTTTTCCAATTCCATACTTCACACCCACACATTAGAGTTGGCAATAGAACTCCATTGTGAACTGCTAGTTTTGCCTCCTGTGATAAACATTTGTTTGCCAAAGTACATTTCAGTGCAACTTTCACCCTGTTCCCGGCACTCGCACTCACCACTCCAGAAAACGAAGAAGACCGAGAAAGACATGGCACGATCAAGTCCATCAAATACTTGAAGATGGACATGTCAAAAGTAGGAATAATCGGCGTGCGTGCATAAGAAGATGTATGAATGTAGAGGAAGCGAGGTCTGTATGCCAAGATAGAGTGTTATGGCGTTCTATCCTCTCTGCCTACTCCTACGGGGAAACGGCGTGATGGTTTGTTGTTGTTGTTGTTGTTATTTTCACAATTCACTTTTTACCTAATAATTCAATTCGCTTGCTAAATATGGCTTCTGTTCATTTTTTTCCATACACAGGCGTTTTAGGTGTTTTTTCAAGACGAACCTGAAAGAATTCGTAAAATTTCACCTGTGTTTAATTAAAGGTTTTAGCTCAATTCATCATCATCAAAATTCCTTTCCGCACTCAATGGTGCATAAAGCACTGCATTAGGACACTGATTGCAGCGTATCTTAATCATTTTCGTAACATGAAGGTTAGGTGATCAGAAAAAACTTAATACAATAAAATATTAGGATATAATGAGAACTTAATTTATAAAATATTAAATCAAAAACAAAAACGCAAACTTATAAATAAATATTTTTATTCTACTCTCACAGTAAATTAAGCAAACCCACCTAAACAATGGAGGCGGATTCTTTTTATGAATTACATTTCTTTAAAACAATTATCTCATTCCCTATCATCAATTATTTAACCGGCTTTCTACACAACTCATAATAGATGAACATTGTTAAAAAATCACAAAGAAAAAGTCAGTAAATATAATAAATCTGGGATATACCAATTAAATTGTAATGATTGCGATTCAATCTACATTGGAAAAACTTAAAAAATCCTTAATAATAGATTAAAAGAACACTTAAAATGCTAAAATAACAATAATCGTTCTGAATTTGCAAGTCATCTGATAGAAAATAATCATAACTTCAATAAAGACACTGGGTTAAAAGTAATACTAAGTAGAAAATAAAATATTAAAATAAGACAACTTATTGAAAGGGATAGTGAGGTTACTGACTGCATAATAAATGTAAACAACGAATGTCTCGAGCAAGTAGAAGAATTTGTGTATCTGGGAAGCATGTTTTCAAGAGATGGAAGTGTAGAAAAAGATGTTGAAAGAAGAGTGAATGCGGGCAACAAAATGAACGGAGCACTAAGCACAGTAATTTCTAATAAAAATATGTCAATCGAAGCTAAACTGGCAGTGCACAACGGAGTTTTAGTCCCAACACTTTTGTATGGAAGTGAAACATGGAACTGGCAGAGGAAGGATGAAAGCCGATTGAACGCGGTTGAAATGCGATCTCTTAGACGAATGTGTGGGAAATCAATGTATGACAGGGTTACGAATGATGAAATCAGGCGAGAGTGTAAATCTGAGACAAGTATAATTGATAAGATTAAGAAAGGGTCTCTGAGATGGTTTGGTCACGTAGAACGAATGGACGACGAGAGAATGGTAAAACAAGTATATATGGCAAAAATGAACGGCAACGTTAGAATGTTTACAAATAGCATTTTTTTTGTGGATCTCAATCAGATTCTTTCCTTATTATTTCTACCCATTTATTTATTTTTATTGGATTTTAGGTAACACGAAAATAATATTGAATTCAATACATTTTAAAAAAATCGTATTCCTATCTAAGTACACCCCTTGTTGGTGAGACGACCGGAGTTTGACGTTTGCAAAAAGAATGCCATATTTGAAAAAATATTTATTTTATGTTTTGGAATTCAACTATTAACAAGTACTTGGGTACCTACTAATCAATGAAAAGTATTTTTCCAAGCTAATAGCAGGCAAGCCAACGTTTGGGCAGGACAACGTCTGTCGGTTCCGCTAGTTATACATAAAATATGGTCGAACGGTTGATGACGTAATTGATTTGTTTTCAAAGTTTAGAACCATTTTCATAATTATTTTAAAGGTAAATAAACCTAATTTGATTTTTATACCATCACTTTAGTAATTCTAGATAAAGATATTTTTAGATATTCGACCTTTTCTTTCTTTTGTGAATGAAAAAAGCACCGCCTTAGCAAAGTGCCTTTACAATATTACTTTTAAGCAGGTATCTTTTCTTCTCATATATATTTTCGTAACAATGACTTCATTCTTAGACATTGTTACAGAGTCTTAAAGAAAATTATATGTAGATGAATGTTTAAGGCTCAAAATATGTTTATTATAACGTAGCGTCCTTTAAGTAACATTGTAAAAACTGTAAAGGAGATTAATAAAACAAGGTATATTTTTATGATGGACTTTTTCATACAATGTTTTTTTTTTATAGCAGAAATTAAAAATACTTAGTTTTTTATTTACAGTATATTTTGTTGAAACAAAATTTTGTAATTTCAATAAGATATCAAAAATACTTTTGAGAATGAAAATTCACTCAACAGATATTACGCGCGAACACCGATAAGCCAAAAAAAAAAATATATTGACATAAGAATACATAAACGTATATAATAATATACAATTGAGATGGATATCTATAAATTATGAGATAGATTGAAAATTATTGAAACCGAGAAACATTATATAGATGGAAATAAGGAAGTGTAGTCATTTACAGAGCTTGCGACCTGTCATTGGCTGGTTACCCTCTGTGTAACATTCACCATGTTTGCCCATGTTTAAATATCCGATTGTTTTTAATTCTTCCAGCAGTCGATTTTATTTTAGGCTTGAAAGTTTTAATTTTTAATAGATGTCTGAATCAAGGCAAAATAACGTGAAACGTTGCTCTGTATATACTGTTACAGAATGGCCAGTGGAGGCGTCGCTGTGTCTATTAACAACTCATGGACTTACATAACCTATCGCCGTCAGATTGGGAAACATCACAAACTACGAATACCGATAAAAATATTTTAAATAGATTACGAGTTTACGTTTGTAAGTTTACAGGTTCGAGTCTCGGTGAGAACAGACACATTTAATGTGATTTTTCTTAAGCCTGGGTGTTTTGAGCTGTATTTCACTACTGTAATTAGACCTCCTAGCTAGTTGAAAAAAAAGTAATAAAGCTTAAAAAAGTTTAAAAAAACATGATACATGATAATTAAAGGTTTCAATAATAACAGGACACCAAATGCGGAACACCTTCAAGTGGATCGAAAGGTCTGCTGATGAACTCAAAATTAGGCATTTTGTTGTTAAACCTAAGTGGTTTATTAAAATAACCTTTGATCAATGAAATAAAGGTCATCAATTTAACGTGACATCTTAAAACACTCACCGGTCGAAAGTCAAAACAATCTAAAGGTCACAGGCCACAGGTCGCACATCCGAGTCACGAGCCATATTAAAGCATGCAGTTGAGTACAACCGAACGTTATCTAATACTTACGGACCACAGATTTCGGCTTAGCCGAGGTTTCGGCTAATTTTCAGAAAAAACTGAAACCGTGTCCGAAACTCGTTTTATTGGCCGAAAGTGGCCAAAAGTGGCCAACAGCGAAAGCGAAACCAAAATTTCAGTCAGTCACTATTTTCCATCACTGAAAAAAATATTTCGAAGTAAGATTCACACTGTTCCACTCATCCATCACTGAGCATCCTTGGTTTATTTAAAACAGAGGTTGCTTTGACCGTAAGTTTTTTGTTCTAGAATTTTCTGTAATTGTTCGGATTTACGATCAGTGGTGTAGCTAGCAGTGGCGGGTGACCGCTGTCAGCAAGGCTGGTGATTTATGTATTCACGTTAAATTGAAAATAAACACATCCACCCCTGCCCACCGAATGATTGGTGGCCTAACATTTCTTGCCAGAGATCTGAATTGCCCCTGCCCAGTGACAGTTTAACCGCTGGCTATCGATGCGACAATACGTCTGATTAAGCGTAATCCGGACGGTATTGTTAACTGAGCGTTCAACGAATAATCTTCAGTGTGATGTTAACTAATTTTGCAAGGGATTTCGGACATTCGGAATCATTGCTAGACATGTTGATTACATTTTTATTCGTATCTCCGAACCTTTTTATATGAATATCATGTTTGTAAAGAGAATGTATTTTTCCGTGTCCGGGTGGATAAATGATACAGGAAGTTTGATGTATGAAATGGTACCATAATCCCGGAACGGTATTCTGAACGCTCTCGCGAGGGTAAAACACGCTTTACTAGAACGTAATTTACCAACTTATTATGTGCTAGTAACGTGTTCTCTCTTCCCTCGAGAGCATTCAGAATCGTACTGCTGGACGAGTATTGTTGACAAAATTTTACGATGAATTAAGACTACACTCTACACCAAAAATCCTAAAAAAAAGAATGAAGATATGCCTAATTTTTTTTATTTAAAGCACTAACTTTGTGATTATTCATTTTAATGAAATAAATATAAAATAACTTTGTTTTAAACCTAAATTATTATGAAAATAAAACTTTGTTATCAGTGTTACACAATGTTATTATTTTACAAGAACACAACTATAGTTTCGGGAGAGCACTCCTCCCATCAACGGGTGATATAAAACTAATATAATAAACACAGAATATTGTTCACAGTGTCATCGAATCTAAACAAAAAGTAAACATATTAATATGTGAAACTTCGACAAGGAGTGCTCTCCCGAAACTATAGTTGTGTTCTTGTAAAATAATAAAATTGTGTTACACTGATAACAAAGTTTAATTTTCATAATAATTTATAATGAAGTGTTACGAAGTAAATGCCGATTCAATTAAAAATATTGTTTAACACCAATTATTTTTATTTTTTCCACCAACTGGTTTCAAAGTCATGCAAGCTTCTTTATCAAGGTATATTAATTTTAATTTTAAAAAAATATATTCATATATCGTGGGTTTACTGGCAAAAAGCTTTAAATTTCAAATCCCTGTTTTGAGAAATCAAGCATTTAAGTTTTGTTCCAATTTTACTATGTTAGATCTTATTTAAATATAGTAAGATGTTATGTGCTTATTTAAGAACATGTTTTTAATTTTTCCGTTTCTTCATTTTATATAAAGTAAATGTAAAATTATTTTTATCTTTTAGCCTGAATAAAATACTGGGTATGCGATTTAACCTTAAATTTATTTTTAAAACTACAGATATATGAAATTTAATATGGTGTATTTTGCCAGTTTGTAGAGCGTTAAAAACTTTACAAAACTGCATCATTAAGTTGAATTGGCATATTTTCGAGTTAACGCCTTTTGCCAGTATACCCACGATATATACGTAAACATAACAAAATCAAGTATTAATACGTAAAGAAATAATTTTAAAAAATAGTAAAATTAGGCATCCACGAAAATAACAAGTATATATGCATAATATCTTAAGAATAGTATGTTAAAAAATTAAGAGAATCTTGTAACTAAAAACTCCATCAAAGACGTGAAAATGTCCAAAGAACTATTGTTCAACATAGACATCGTCTTTCCAACAGACATACCTATTGGCAGGCTGGTCCTGTATATTGGAATGTGGAACAGTCTTTGGTAATTGACAAAGCTTGCATCATTTCAGGGCTGTTAATAATACGTCAATTAAATCTGTTTCGTAATGTGATAGTTACCGCGTTCGTTTAGTATTTAAATCAAAGACGGGATTGGAGTCTACTAATTTTTATATATTATTTTTAAATAAAAATTTAAAAAATATCACATGTTTATGTATATAAGATAATTTTAAATGAAATATTTTGTCTTGGATCTCCGAAAATGATAAAAGATCAAGTACTCATTGACAAATATAAATATAATTCATTCATTTGATAGAAATAAATTTATATCGGGTTGTGGTCCCATGGCTAGTGTTGCGGACTCACGGATCAGAGGTCCGAGGTCCAAACCCCGCGCTTTATAAAAATAAAAAATGTAATCTAATGAAATCACTAAGCATGACATACAAAATTTTAATAAGAAGAAAAGAGACAGTGATTATCTGGTGATCATTTCTTAACCTCAGCTTCATCATCACCATTCCCTTTTCGCACTTTATGGTGCATAGGGCACTGCATTAGTATACCAATCGCTGCGTTTTATGATCATCTTTGTTACATGAAGGTAAAGATGATTAGTCGCACGCTTCAGGTACCAGTCCATAGACAATTAAATATTTTTATTGTAAAAACACTCTTTCAAATAAATATTTTATATCAACCATGTCGGGAACCGAACCCGAAACCTCTTGCAAACGCGCTGACCATTACACTACGAGGCCGATACCTTACCACTGGTCAACCTAAGGTAACCACAGTTACCACACAGTGACTCGAGGGCGTTTTTCTACACAGTATTTTATTTTGTTATTTTATTTTTATTTTCTTTTATTCAGGAAACATACAGTACGGTTACAAAGTTTTATATTTTACACAGTTAGACTTTACTCTAATGGACCAGCGAAGTTTCCATTCTATGTTATAATTGAATCTAAGGTTATCAATAAACCAATTTTTAATACAATAATAATTTGTACAAAAAAGAGAAAGAAAAAAAATAATAATGGAAGTTGTTTAAACATTAAAATCAAAGTAAAAAAAGTATTTAAAAGTTTGTAGTTAGTATCAACAAATGGAAATAATATTAAAAGGTAAGAATTAAAATAACGAAAAACATGCTCATCTTGTAAAAAAAAACATTTTCAAAAAAGAATACATAATTTAAAGGATTCAAAGAAACGATGAGAAGAATCTATAAATAAAATATAAGACAATAAATTTAAGTCAATATAAAAAAAACATCTTCAAAAATAATGACATATTATAGTAAAAGCAACAATATATTGATTTTATATACCTACATATACAATATAAATAATAAAAAATAGTTTAAAATAATAAAAACATGTCAATGCAGCAGAGCAAGTAATCTTTAAAATTTGAAAAAGCAATATAAAGAGAAGATTTTAAAACAAAGGTAGTTTATAAAATTTCAGTAAAGTGATATTTTTACAGTATTTTAAAGGTAAACAAAATAAATAAATAAATATAAAAATTGAATGAAAAATAGATTTCCAAAAACAAAATATGCAAAGTTGCAGAACAAAACTATGGCGAGAATCACTTAAAATAATGTCTTGTTTCTTTAGTGAAATTTCTGGTGAAGGTTAATTTTTGTTTATTCTTGTGGATTTACATATTACTCGTTTTTAAATTCATTGTTTGTTTTCTACATGCGCTGTAAACCGAATAACCGATCAATGGACCCTAATATCTATTTACGATCCTTCGAATGCACCGGATCATCATTTCACTGACAATATATTCTGTAAATAGCTGATGCGACTATTCTGATAACGCAATCGCGTCATTTTGCTTGAACTGCAGCTAATCGAAGCACTTCTCGGGCAAAGGGAAATCAGAAGCGCAATTTTCGCCAAAATCAAAGTGTTCCAAACACTTGTTCCATTTTTTGTGTATAAAAATATTTTTTTAAAATTTTCAATTTGTAGGTAGGGAAGTCTAAACATGTACAATGGTACAAGGTTTGCAGCTTTATTATTTCATAAAAAGCATTAGATACATATATAATTTCCGTTTAACATATTTGTCATGTTGCCCCAAAAGTGCAATGCGACAAATACATATTTTAGTTTTTCTTCATTTCATACAATTTATTGAAGCAAAAAAGTCGATTCATAAATGTTTGTAGCTTACTTATGAAACTGTTCATTTAAAAAAACTGGACAATTTGAACATGGCTAACGTTTGCATAGAAATTCCAAATTCAAATATTTTTTGCTTCAAAATAAGTTAGTCATGTTAATCTGGTCGTTTGTTTTTTCTTAGATAATATCATGAATATAAGAAAAACAAGTAAAAACTTAACACTTTTTTTTACAGATAGCTCATGTGCAGACTTAACACTACAAGCAAACGCACTGCACACATTTTTTTCTTAAATATAAAATAAATATATTCGTTTGCAACGGGTTGTAAACAACTCAGTATTATAAAATGGGAATCAAGTTGAAATAGAGTAGATATTTGAACAAAAGCAGGATGATGAAGGTTACACAGTTTGTAAAATGGTCACTTAATCCAGCCAATGACAGGTCATAATTTCTGTAAATGCCTAAATAACCACATTCTCCTATCAAAAATATTTTCCCTCTCCGTCGCAACAATTTTTTATTTTGATAACTCCCTAAGGAGTGAAATCCAGCCTTGTCTACAAATATTTGCACATACTTAAAATATTCTCATACTTAGTTCCAATTATCTCGGAATATAATTTTTGATTTGTAATAGTCTTATGTGTCTGCGATTTCATTTAATGTCTTTCCTTCGTTCGTTACCTTTTGTAGATATAAAATAACTCAAATGAAGGTACTACGTTTGGCAATATAACCACATTATTATTACGTTACGTTTCCTATTACTAGACCTGACATCCCTCAATTATATTACACTGTACCTCTACTGAATAATAAATGCCGCTAGCGACTGTTTCTCCTGGACAATGTTTTACATTATGTAAAGTGGATTTAGAGCAATATAATTTTCTATCAAGAAATGCGGGCTTCTCCGTTCCGAGATTGCAAATTAAGCAATAATCATTTATATAAGCTTCCATGTAATCAAATGTGCATTAGTGAAATTATTTTATTTTAACCTTTAGTACAGAAATACCGGGCTTATTTATAAACAATAGTACATATTACAGTAAATTTACTTGCAATACAAAAAATCAGTGGTTTATCATTGATTCAGATATTAATTTGAATAAAAAAAATAATGCATGTGACATAAATAATTAATGAATGTTCACGCGGTACAAAAATACATTTTTCATTATACACGGCATTTCTGCAGTTTACTTTTCATGTTGTTGAAAGAATGCTTAAAAATAATAATACAAAATGAGACATGAATATATATTTGTAAACGCATATTACATAATTAAAAACCTTCATGTTTGAAACCAAATAATCACTAATTAAATCATTGAATCTGATTTCTTCATTTTGCAAAGAATATATAGGAAATTTAGTTTATGAAGTAAGGCAAAAATAAATTTTAAATTTTAAAAACTGTATTCATCATCATTCGATTTCCGCACCTAATCCTAATTATGCATTGGGCACTGCATAAGAACACCAATTGCATGAACTCTCCCAAGATCATTAAAACTTGAATATTGTTTATTTACATATGTATCTTAATTTTATTATCAATGTGTGTGATCGGGTTGTGGTCCTGTGGCTAGTGTCTCGGACTCACGGACCAAAGGTCTGTGGTTCGAATCCCACTCTACCCCAACTTGATTCCATTTTCTAATAGTGAGTTATTTACAACTCGTTGAAAATGGCCCTTTAAAATTAAATATTTGGGTAAATCATAAAGACGCAAATATTTCTTTTTCTTTAAAAAAAAAAAAATGTGTTAAAAATTTTTTTTTCAGTTGTTTTACTTTATTAAACACAAAAAACTAATAAAATAAATGGTCTCTATTAAAATAGAATAAAAAAATCAAATTTAATATTATGTTAACTTTTAAGCAAAACATTAAATTCAAAGCATATTTTCCATGGATAAATACGGTAAGCATTCATTACACTTAGTCAAAAATATTCAGTGTAACAGGATACTGTAATAAAAAGTAAGTACAGCGGTACTGTTATTATTATTCCGCAAATAAATTGAATTTCGTTCTAAATTATAGCAAGAAATTTGCATGAAAAACCGACTAAACAAAAGAACGGCTATTTATAGGCGCGAAACACGTTAAGGGTAACAGATAAAATATGAAAACGCAAACCTTTCAGTGTTAATATTCTTAATTGTCTTAAACAATTACCTTTGGGTCTCTTCCGATAAATTATTCAGGTAACAAACGCTTTTAGAATCACAAAACCTGCGAAAGGAAATCTCTATGTCTTGTTTAAATCTTTACGACCGAAAATGCGATAAATTCTAGCAAACGATGTTGGAAAACAATAAAATCTGAAATCTCGGCTTGTCACATCACGTGATCAGATTGCTAAACTCAATTCTGATTCAAATTTAAAATTGATATCTAAAAATATAATATGATCGTTTTGTCAGAATAAGTCTACGGAATCTTTCTTTCGTATTTTTTCAACATTTACTCATTCATGTAATAATACATGGCGTTATAATTGTGTCTTCTTGTGGTAAAATCACATTTTAAAAACACTAAACAATTATTCGTCATTTTCATAAATATCGCATAATATCTACAAAAATCTTTAAAAAATTACATTACTTTCAAAGTAAAGCCCTGTGTGTTTAAGTTTTAAACTTTGTCACTTTAGTTCGTTTTTGTCCAACATACTAAAACACAAATCTGCAAAAATAGAGCTTTAAAGCTATTTTTACAAAATACTCATAAATAATGACAAAAATTTAAGACCAAATTCGTATTTTATCATTTTGATTTTATAAATAAAGGTTTTTCCAAAACTCCTGTACACTTAACTCAATTTCGTTAAAAATGGTATGTAAACGAACTAAAGCGGCGACATTGATTAATTTTAATATACTATGATATATTTCTGTCATATTGTTTTTTATAGTATTTAAATAATAAAAAAGCTCTTATTTTATGCATTTGACTGGCGTGGCCATTTGATAAATATATATTTGATTTATTTTCCAAAAACTGTTGATTCAGCAAACATATTTTTATTAAATCGTTTTTTCATGCATTAAATTAATTCCAAATGTTTTGAAGACATTACAACAATACGTGAATGAGAAATTATTTATTGTCAAAGGTACGACGAGCTAACCAAAAACTTCTGTGATATTAAAGCATTGTATGCATTATGATACAATCTTTATTAAATAATGTAGATGCAAAATATGAACTGATTGGCATTGAATTTCACATTACAATAAATAGGCAAACCGTATAACATTATTTTTATAAATTAGTTCATTTTGCCACCGTTGATATATGAGATTTTACATTGTGGAATTCATATAAAAAAGATGGAATTCAATTAATGAGGATCTCTTAAGATGTACCAAGCTTTTATTGTAATTGTCCGGTCAAAATAATCACTTCATATACTTTGTCGTTCAGTCAATTAGCTAATCATTATTCAATACAATAATAACTGTACAATAAATTTCGGTGATGCTACGCTGTTTGAACCTTTAACCCTAGAAGCATTATAAGTTTCCAAGGCGTACACGAAATCTCAAACTCGTCATCACTTTTTAACGTTTGAATTTAGCGCTTCGTGCTTTCTTGCCAACTCAGTGGCTGGCGGGAACTTGCCAGGAATGCGCGCGTCGTTATGGTAAATCCCGCCACTTTTTAACTTATAACGATCCAATACGCCAGCGAGTTTATGTGTTTTTACTTTTGAGGTTGTTGGGTAAATTTCATGTTTATTATTTTTTTTTTTTTCCAGATCTTTCACCAATATGGCTCGATCTAAAAGGTTAAATAGTGATGAAATGTTGGCAATCTTACAAGAAGATGAATCTTCGCGGGGAGAATCAGCTTTTAAAGAAGAAGGCAACAAACTTGTAGACGACGTTGAAAGCGAAGATGAAAATAACTTTGATACAGAAAAGGTGTTTCCTGTAAAAGTAGAATATTTACCCATCGAAGAAGCCAAATCAACACAAGTGGCAAACCAGACATGATTCATTTTTACAATCAAACAAAAGAAGGCGTCGATTCATTTGATCAAATGTGTTTCTCGATGTCGTGCAGCCGCAAAACTAATAGATGGCCAATGGCAGTATTTTACAGTATCTTGAACATAGCATTTGTTAATTTTGCTACAATTTATGGTCACAATATAACCAAGAACAATAAGAACCATTAAACAGAAGAGTATTCATGAAGCAACTTAGCACAGATTTAGTTAACTATTGGATGGAAAAAAGACTTGAAGCTCCGACTTTGAAGAAATTTTTACGAGAAAACATAAGTCGAATTCTAGCAAGCCCTCTGCTGCAGATAGAAAACTTAAAAGAGGAGAACCAGAGAAAAAACGTTAATACTGCTCGTTTGTTCCTACAAAAAAAAGTATATGTCAAAGTTAGTTTGTAATAATTGCAAAAAGTCAGTATGCTCTGAGCACAAAGTTGATGCTTGTGTAGACTGTATTCAAACTTATATAATGAAAAAATGACCAATTATCAGCAACGTTTGTTATTCTTCTTGTTAAGGAGTAAAAAATAAATTAAAAATGTAGGTTGATAGGAAAAAAAAAGTTTCAGTTATTTTTTGAGAAGTCTTTTTTTTCATTTGATTGTATGTTTCTTTTTTTATTTTGCTGTAATAAATAACTGCATTTGTGTTTTTTTTTCAAATAGATTTTTTGATTTAGTAATGTCCCAACCTTAAAATTCCTTCCGAAAACAGGACAAATATATAGGCATTGTTTAGTATATAGGCCGTCATTTATATACACACGTCTCTTGGACGTATGTTAAGGCTTTATATACTTTTTTATATAGATAAGGCTTCTAGGGTTAAAAAGCATTTACAAAAAATGAAATAATTCAGAATAACGCAAGTTGAAAGAAATAAAATAAATCACATTCTTAATATAACGAATTGGTTGTTTCTTAATTTATTGTAAAAACGCTACTTTATTTAGATTAAATATCGATTTTACGTTATCTACGGGGTAGTTTATTTTAGAAGTAAAGAAAATACTGTTTGGAGTATAAAAACAGCATGATTTAGAATCTTTACGTCTCTTGAATCTTCCATTCTTCTTGGTAAAGCATTTCCGCGCCTTAATAAGGTACCCTTATGCCTCTGAATAGCACACAAAGCTCCGTACATCTCAAATGGATGCAAACGAAGAGCATCAATAAGCCTCTCCTGTGAAAACCAATCTAACTTGAATATTTTGCCACCATTTTAGAATATTTACAGCAATTTATTTTGCATAAAGATGCTTATAAATGCTATTGCATTTTATTATATTGTTTTAAAATAAGAGCTTTTTGAATTATATTACTCAAACTTGATATTTTTGGATTTGTTATTGTAATGTTTCTGTACAACCAATAATTTATTGTATTAAAAGTTTTGATGCTTCTCAAGACGTAGCACCTAATGCAATTTATTTCGAATTCGAGACAACGTAGTGAGAAGTAAATTAGTTAGATTTTTAATTAAATTTGAGGGTCGGTTAAGGTTATTGAATTCCAACGTTGGCGTCGCGACGTCACTAAGAAATTTAGAATATTTCAATTTAATTAGAAATTTGATAATAAGTAAAGACAACCTTTGTCAAAACAACACTTAAATATGTTCCCTATGGTAAAAGAAAAATTCCTACAAGATGTTTACAAAAAAAGTACAATCTTTTATTTTTCTGCGTAAAAATTTATTGAAAAAAAAATGCACTTTTGTTTTCTCCGCTGCAATACATGTATGCGTTTTATGTAAACTTTTGCATTTTAAACTCATATGTGAACATATTACCTTCCTTTTTTATTTATTTTTATTTTGGATTCAAGTAAAATCATTGAATTTTAGATGATCCTAATATTATGAATATAATTATTTCTTTTTTATTTCTTTTACTTCTTACATTTCTGACTCTACATTTTTGTATGTAAAACATATTTAAACTTACAGGACGTTAAATAAGTACATACAATAAAACACCGATATCCAATACGTATGGAACGCGCCAAAAAGGAGGAAATTTCACCGAAAAGGGGTGCTAAATACGTATAGAGACACAATTAGGGGGTTTATTCTTCCACGCATATTAAATAGACTGCCCAGTTGAAAGAGAGAAAAGTAAAATAAATTAAAATAAAGCTTAGGGTTAAGGAAAACCGTTTTCTTAAATTTAAAATTTAGTGTAAGATTTTTTAAAGTATATTTTATTAGTTTTTAAATAGATATTTTTTTATGTTTTTTTTTTATTGTGCTACCTTGAACGGTCTTTATTTCATTTTTTTCCTTTTCCATTTTGTTTAAAGTATTAAATATTTGGTATTTAAACTTAATTTAAATTTACATAGAGTTTTGATTGAGAACAATTGAAAAAATAATTTACTGTTTTAACCAAGTAAGATAAATAGAAATCATACTGACAATTTATATGATGTTTTTTTTTTACATTTATTTCATAATTTATATAATTTATTGTATCATCTATTATCGTATTATTTTTTGTTAGAATAAAGCCATAATCATGTGGTCATGAGGTCTACCTCAAATTCTAAATAAGGACAAAGTTATTGGCGGATTTTTGGTTCCAAAATATTCAATGCGTTGGCTGAAAATTCATAAGTTATGAGTCGGACTTGATTGAATAAATTTGTCTGGAAATATGACTGGATTTATTTCTGGAAAAGTTAGAAAAATCGCTTAAACAAATAAATAAATAATAAAAATTATTATTTAATCATGTTTTGTTATTTTTTTCTGTAATTATAAAAATGCTTGCCTTTAAACAGGTTGTAATTGGTTAGGCAGACTAAATATCTGTACCTCAGGGGCCGACGGATGCAAATCTTAACGTCAAATCTCCAACAAAAGCCTTAAGAATCTTATTTCTCTAACTGATTTCTAATAATTAATAGCATTTATTTGTATTTTCAGTATCTTTCATTATAAGGCTTTTCTTTCAAATCAATGGACATGATCATAAACTGGATACAAAAATCAAAATATCAGTTCATTAAATTCTGGATTTGCATGCGTTTGCCTCTGATGAAATCTGTAAAATAAAATACATAAATAAACCATAATTATTCAAATAACTCTGATTCTGTTGGTACTGAAACTGAAAATAAATTGAATTGAATCCTGGACCTCGAACGAACGCACCAACCATTACACTACAGGGCGGATTTATCGAAATCAAAAGAAAAACAGTCGTTCAGAATTGTTCTTTGTTTCACAAATGCGGTGCTTGTCGGCCTTGTGGTGTTATGTTCCGCTCAAATGCCTACCATGCAAGAGGTCTCGGGTTCGATTCCCGACATAGTTGATATGAAATATTTATTTGAAAGTGTGTTTTTATATTAAAATATTTTCATCGTCCCTGGACTGGTACCTGAAGCGTAAGACTGATCATTTTATCTTCATGTAACAAAAAAAGATCAAGATTGGTGTAAAAATTATAATAATAATAATCAAAGTTTATTAACAAAAATAACAATTACTTTATCTACTACATACACACTTAGGTAATAGATTTTTCTGGATCATGTCTAGTCTGCCTAACTAGGTACAACCTGTTTTAGGGCAGACATTTTTATGCAAAAAATAATCAATAACATTACTACCTTCTTGTTAATTTACTTAACAATCAAACAATATTAATTTATTATTTTGGAATGTATTTTGAGTCAATTTTCCGATTTTTCTTGACCAAAACCCAGTAACCAATTTTTTTACAAATTTATTAAATTGAATCCGGGTCATTGTTTTGCAATCTTTGGGTAACATATTAAATATTTCGGGTCCCAGAAACCTGAAATTTCTTTGCCCGAATTCAGAGTTTGTGATAAACCCCATGGACTTATCCTTTGGTTTGACTTCTGGTAGTGTGGGAGTGTTCCTTTTGGCATTTGATTTGACAAATATTATCTAGATATCATTTATTTATATATAATTCTAAAAATATATATGCAGTGCCCTATGCACCATTAGGTGCGAAAAGGGAATGATGATGAGGATGATGTACGTAAGAAATCATAATACGGAAATCCAATCAAAATTAAGATTTTTTTTCTGCTAAACGCCCACTGCAAACGAAGTTGTAAAATGTATTCCGGTATTATTGGAAGTTTTATTCGAAATTCGGCAAACAAGAGTGCCTCGACAAAATCCAATCACATGTTATAAACCTATTTTTTACGAACTCTTAACAATCCGACGAAGCTTTTCGAAGCCAATTTGCGTGCTCTTATGGAACCATCAAATTTTACGGTTCCATTAATGGGCCAATGGAGCGAGCATTAATTTATGGTTTCCAGTTCCTTCCTTCGCTCAATAGGAGGAAAAAAATTATTAACTACAAAATCATTAATGATTTTTATTCAAATAAATCATAATCATTTAATCCCTATTCACAGCAGAATGTGCATAAGTCACTGAATTGCTACATTAAATTCTGCGTAGCTCAATTATCTCTTACATAAAAGTTCAGTGATCAGTTATGCCTTTCAGGTGCTAATCCAAAAACAACATATTTTGAGTTTTCGGGAAAAAAGGCTGTTTTATCGTACTTTTTCCATGCGAGACGAGTGAGATAACTTTATATTAGTTACTCAAACGGCATCTTTTGATGATTCTTTAAGACAAGTGTTTTCGAAACAAACAATGTTTTGTGTATGTCCAAATGCGTATATACAGGCTGGATTTCCTCCCTAGGTAGTTATTAAGATCTTAATTTACTGCAACAGAGAGGAAAAACATTTTTGAGAAGGAAATATGGATACTTTAGCATTTACAGGACTTATGATCTGTCATTGGCTGGTTTAAATGGACACCTTTCACACTTCACCATTCTGACTTCACTTTCATCAAATTTTAACTTCTTTATTTCCTTAACTATTCCAACTGTTGAATTTTTGAAGTAAAAGAGCTGATACCTTCATTGATGTATGTGAGATTCAGCTGGCTGAATTATTTCAAAAATCTTAATAAACAACCCTTAGTAATGGAATCCCGTCTTATTTTCTTCAAACACTAGGACAATTTCAAAATATTACAATTTAACCAAATGGTTCAAAAAGAAGTATTTAAATAAAAAAAAATTTTTTTTAGTCGTTGCCTAGTATGTCGAATTATTGAATCAAATAAATCTCTTTACAAAAATAAGGGTTTCAGCGCTTTGACTTCGCCCTTATCAACGGATGGAAAAATTTAAGAAAAACGGATGTTGAACTATGGGCTAAATGGTGAATGTTAGCCACTGAAACCAGACAATGACAGGTAATAAGCCCTGCAAACGCCTAGAAATATTTCCTTCTCTAAAAGGTTCTTCGTCTCTGTTGTGATTTTCGAGTGTTTATGTTTTTTGGAAGCAATAAGTATACAAAATATTTGTAACAAAAATATCCAATTTACCGATGTTAATTCAAAATTGTAAATTATATTTAAGATGTATTTAGAATTTTTTAAATCTAATTATGGTGCCTATTATTACTATTTTTATCAACTATTAATTATTATTTCAGATGAAATATTGAATTGAATCTATAAATAACATATGAAAATAAACCTATCTAGCGTAACAAGATGCGTTGTTTTTCAATATTTTGAATTAGGCTTTTTATACCCATGTTAATGGTTAGACTTTGCACAACTTACGGCTTAATAAAACGAAACATGGATGGTGCTATGCAAAAATGTGTTAAGCCACTTCAACCTCAAACTGAGATAATTGATAACTAATATTTACTAACATTAGTTAAAATGTTTAAACACAAAGTTAATGCTTTAAAAATAAAAAATTATAATGTTGATGCTTAAAATCAGGATATTTTTTTTTTTTTAATACAATTAATAATTTAGCTCGGCTGTTAAGTTTAATATATAAATAGTTCTTAATAATAAAAAAAAGCTCATAAAATTTTTGGATTTATTTATTTTTAATTTTTAATATAAACATTTAATAAAATAGCGGGATAACATATTTAGAAAACACCATTAAAACTATTACCTTTGTAACAATGACGCAAAAATGTTTTACACAATGATACTTCCCAAAAAAAATAATTTTTTTTTTAATATACACGGCATGCAGTACCTTTTACCTTAAAAATATGCATATTCAAAATAATATAAACACTTAAACAGAATGTTGAAAATTTAATTGAAAAGTATTATGATACATAAATACTATATATAACACAGCAGTTTTGTATAAATAACATATTTAGATATAAAAAAATAATTCAACAATGTGTGCAGATAAAATTTTTAAAGGAAGAGAATTTATATTTTTTTTCTTTAAGATATACAAATTATAATTATATTAGATACAGTAAAATTCTTTTGTCTAAAAAAAATCGAAAAAATAGTAATAATAATAACAATTAAAGTAATTTTAAAAATAAGTAAACACGTTAATATGTTACACAATAGTACCCATTCAAAAGTAAACGTAGAAATCACGTTAATCTAAAAAATGTAAATTACCGTTCACCATCTTTGAAATGATTAAATAGAGTTGATTAACATAAGTTAGATTTTATTTGAAAAATATCAGCAACGTCGGAATAGTTATTGCCGAGTACATGGAGTCGATTCAAAATAGCATTATATGAGTATACTGTTCGCGAATTTTTGCAACTAAACGGAGGTACTCGACGAGTCACTCGTCCAGGTACCTTTTTGAGTAATATAAATATTTGAGTAAAAAAAATAATTAAATTGAAATAAACGCTTTGTGTCTCAAGCCAGACATTAAAAAAACATTTGAATTTACTATCAATATGAATCGCCAAATAACAATAAGTTCACTGCTGTTTATAATAAGGAAAACTCGTCGGCAATTCTGGCAAAGAAAGCGTGTATTCCGGGGCTAACTTGCAATAGTATTATCATGTTAGCCACATATTTACATTAATTATCAACAATTTTGTGGCTTCGGTGTAACACGAGTCTGCATAGGATACATGATTTGATATATCTCTCTTATTTATTTAAATGATAGAGTTGAATTTGTTTAAATCTTCAAATGGACATTTTTACATCGGATTTGAAAAGTACTATTTATAAAAATATGCCTGATTTTCAAAAAAAAAAATTTTTTTTTCTTTACTATGCGAAGGATAGTTTTACGAATGAAAGTGATGCCAATACCACAGTAAATTTATTTTACTGTATAAAAAAGAGCACGGGAATAGAACTTACAACAAGGAAAAAAAAACGCTGTTCTGCGGCCGGTGTTTTTGTTAAAGAGACAAAACAAAGAAATTATTTGAATCAGTGAGTTATTGGCTGTAAGCGGGAGTGTACGCTAGTTATATGACCGGCGTATTTGTGATTTATTTTGCGTTAGCAGGCCTAAATTATATTTATTTGTTTATAAATTATGGAAAAAGAATTATTCTACAGTATCTTTATATTTTTTCAAATATCCGAACTTCAGAATATTCCGTCATTTGCTTTAGGTAACACGATGTAAGTATTTAAAAGGGTGTTTTCATACTATTATATTTTAATAGTACCTGAAGTGTATGACTGATCATCTTACCTTAATGTAACAAAAAACGATCAAGATACGCTGCGATTGGTGTACCAATGCAGTGCCATATGCACCATTAGGTGCCGAAAGGAATTTTGTGGAACAACCTTTTAAGAGTTAAACATCTCAAATCGGTGCTACATATTTTTAGCCTACAGTTGCATGGTTTTTGGTTGACATTTTGAGCTATTACAAAGAATCAGTGATTTTAAACTGATTTAACTATTTTTCCAAAGTAAGAATATTATTTTTGGTTCATGTGGTTTGACACATTTAAGCATAACACCATCCACATCTCCTCACAAACAAACAGCGACACAAACAGTTTTCTTTCTTGAAACATTTCTGGCTTTACAAAATTAGTTGGAAAGCGTTCAGAGAGAATTTGGGCTAAATTGAGCAAAAGCACGGAGCAATTACATCCCTTAATGAAATGGATAAATTAGACAAAGGATATTTTTATTTGAAGCTAAGGGAAAGGCCTGGTTTATTTCTTGCCTCGGGGTTGAGAACTAAGAACTCCGAATCATTTCCATTAACTTGTACCTATGAGTGAGAAAGTGAGAACATAAACGGTGCGCACTCAAACTATGTATTTGAAAACGTGATTTAATGAGAAAATGTTAATTATTTTAATCATTACATAAAATACCTTCAAACCGTTCAAATTCACTCGCTATACCTAAAAATAATTACTAAGCCATGTATGTGGGCTCAGTAAAATACAAACAAAACGCAAATAAAACTGCACTAAAATGCATTGCAACAGAGATGGAAAATATTTTGAATAGAATATAAAAGTCTAGGCACTTATAGAACGAATGTAATCTCATTGGCCGGTTTAACCTTTAAATACTTTTTAAAATGTCGAAATTCTTATGTTTGCCGATGACGTAAAATATCTTAAAGGATCCGTAATGTATCAGATAGCGTTGTTACTCAAAAAAATAAAGATTGTCTTTCTCTTTGGTTCAATGAAAACAACCATTTCTTAAATGCTGGTAAGTTTCAAATAATTAGATATTATCATACAAAAGACTCATATTTTTTCTTATTCATTTTACAGTGTTATCTTTGATTCTGTGAATGAAATCGAAGACCCCAGTATCATATTTGATAAAACACTTTTTTTTATTAGTCATGTTGATTATATATCAAAGAAGGGTATGCTAATGCTTGGATTTATATTGAGGTCAACGAAAGATTTTAAATAAACATTATTCTTCAAAAATATATGTTGTCGATTGTTAGGAGTCATTTTGAACATACTTCTTCAATTTTGTCACCTCTCTATGGTACTCATTGTAACAAAAATTTTAAAATCCAGCACAAGTTTCTCCGATTCATAAATTTTAAAATGCATTCAGCGCGAGAAAATGTAAAGTATATTATTCTCTTCCGTACATTGAATATACTTAAAATTAGTGAAAGAAAAATAACATCTGATCTGGCTTTTTTGTTTGGTGCTGTAAATAATATTTTTGATGTACTTGATGTATCAAATGTATCTATTTCAATGTGTCTAAAAAATATATTAAATATCGTCCATATATTATGCACCATGTTTTATCCATTTACTTTAGATATGTTAATATAGCCAAGTCAGATTTGAACATTAATTCTCTGGTCCCGAGAATTCACTCTTAGGAACAAACACGCTGATGACCAGAAAATAGCTATAACTTTGTCAAACTTCAAGAACAAATAACTTTAAGTTTTTAAAATAATAATAGAGTTTTTGGTATTTTCGTTTAGTTTTTATTCTTTATTTTTAAACTGTTTATAACTTATGTTTATGTAAAAACCCCTTGGGCGTTAATAAATCAATGAATAGGGATACTTTGTTTACCTTTTTATAAAAAATTACAAACGTACAACCGTACGATTTGATAAAATACAATATTTCATAATATAGGTAAGACAAAACGCCAAAAGAAGAACAAACATTACAAAAATACAAAGCACCTGAATGTAACACAATTATTCTAACGTACCCACAAATTAGCCGATTCAGACAAAGAACTAGAACTATAAAAAAGTAATAGACAACAGACAAAGACAAAACACGAGAACATCAAGACTTTACCACATACAACACTCAGGAACGAGACAAGGGCAATTGTGACTTACTAATAAACCAGGGACTGAAATTATATTTGTACTTAATTATAATACCAACCACAAGATCTTAACCCTTTGTTCCCTGAGCATAGATTTAGTACTGTTTTTTTTTCTTTTTCTTTTTGAATAATGTTATTTATAGCTTGAACGCGATTATGTTTATTTCGTGTTTATAAAACGTGGTACTAATTTTTACCATCCGGGAATTACATTATAAAATTTTATTATTTTTCCATCATGAAATATTTACAAAAATAAATTTTAAAAAGTACAGTTCTTTATATTTGACAACACCGTACATTTTCGATGTTTTATACTGTAGTTTAAGCTTGCAGGAGACTGCTGCGAGACATTGCATAAACTTATATATAGTACAATCAAGCGCGTTGTCCAGGTGTTTAATAAAATTTATGATTCTGTCATAATTCATATTAATACTATTATTTAAAACTCAACACAGGGCTTATGGTTTCACATAGTTTGGGATACGTTGTAAATTGTTTTGAAATGTGTATCCTAGTATGAATAAATAAATAAAAAATAAATCAAATAAAAAAGTTTATTGATTAAAATATGAAATGGAATTATTATAAGATATTACTCCCCTTTGTCGTACGACGACAATAAAGTTTGTCCTTGAGTATTTCTCATAACATTTTTTGGTGGAACTGCATTTTAATTATAACATTTAATTATTTTTTTTAAATCTTAATTAAAACTGGCACCCGATGACAAACTATTATTTGATAGTTTATCGAAAGAAATATGTTTTAATACTTTGTGTTTTTATTTTCATAATGTAATAATATTGTAATAACATTTGTATTTTATTGAATAAAGACTATAAATTTGAAGGTTATTTATATCGTTTTTAAATTGGAATGAAACCATATGCGAATTTTATTATTATAATTCAGAGTATTCTTTTAAATTCTAAATAAAACTTGTAATGTTTTTGGGAAAGAAAAATACTGTCGTTAGAGGATATCATGCGAAATCAATAGTGGAGGGGTCTCTTTTTTCATTTTAGGCAATGTGTTCAATTGGCGGTAAAACATATTCTAGATACTTTCATGCAAATGTTTATGTTACATTGTACCATACGCCAGATATCTCGCTTGTATCATATAAAGGAAACCTAAGAAAATAAGCTGCACAATTTATATTTATAACCCAAAATTAACTATTTGTACCCAAATTTAACTATTTGGAATACCATAATAAATTACAGCAGTGCTACTAAATGTGAACTTTTAATAATTGAAAAATAGATAACATATTAAATATCTACATTCTAATAACATAAAAATGGTAAATCAATCCTTGTACCACTCTCATACACGCGTTTTCCTAATATTAACGTTAAAAAAATAATTTAGCGGGAATGTTGCGTACCTATTATAAAACGAAACAGTTACGATCAAAATGGACACCAATTCATTGAAACAATAAGCTACGCATCCTCCCTCGGTAACTGCACATATTATGTGAAATCAGCTAGCAGCCTGTTAGCCACATGTCTGGCAATAACAGCCAACAATCTACAAAAGCTAACCTTTGGTATTTTTCTTTATTTTGATATTTTTTTGTTGTTTAAACAGTGATTTATTTATTTAGTTTTTTTTGTTGACTTTTAAGCAGGAACACTTGTCAAATTATCTACTCTGCTAAAAAAAAATAATATATATACTTGTAAGTTGCTAGAATTCCACTCATCCACGCGCTATTTAGCTGCAAGACTTGTTATAATCTAATTTTTATTTAAAAATGAGTTTTTTTTTTATTTGCCGCACATGCGCTATGTAGCTGCAAGACGTGCTGTAATCTATATTTTATCCTTTATAGTATGAATAGATCGTAATTTAAAACAGGCAACTAGAATCTTAATCGTCCATGCGCTCTGTAACTGCAAAATGTACTTGGATATTTATTTATTGTACAGCGCCTTTGATGTGATTTTCACAAAAATAACAATAGTAATTACTATTATTTGGCACATGCTTTGTTGCTCCTATTCCTTATATTTCTTACCATAGTATTGAGTGAGTTTCTACAAAACATATCTCAATTATCAATTTAGTTATGTTTTTATATATATATTCTTTTTCAGTTGATTTCAATGGTACTCTTATTTTTTATTTTTTTAAAACTATTATATTTTACTATTATTTTGTTGATTGTAATAATACCATTATTTTGTATATTTGATTATGTGTGATTCTTGATTTGTATAATTTATATTATTAAAATTAATTCTGATTATCTTTTTTGCATTGACTTCTAAGGAATTTGATTATTTATTACTTATACCTTTTTTTCTAGATTGTTATTCTATTGCATCACATGTCATTATAATTAAATCTAATTAATTTTACTATGTATTTTTATTGTTATTTATTGTGGCTTGACATAGGCATAGCCTAAAAAGCCTTAATAAGTTCATTAATATTTAAACTAGTGTAATTTTGAGTGAATAAATATTTTTTTTTTTTTTACTAGGTAATTCAACAAAGATACATACTAGAAAACATACAATTTAAAAGCATTCGTCTACACAATTTTATATGCATATATATTTTCAATTATAGAATTACACAAAACAGATTTATATATTAAGTTGTAATACATATTTTTTTTTTTTTATATACAGGATACAATGCATTAAAAAATAAGTTGTACGTGTGTACTTATTGAATAAGATTTATTCCTAAGAGATTATTTGCAAAAGCTGAGAGAGTATCATGAAAAATGTCAATTTTATTGTTTCGGCAGTATATATTATCTTCCCGACAAATGCGGGCCATAGGTGTGTGTAATGAAAAACTATATTAAGAAATAAGAGAAAGTTTGGTATGTCGATGTTGTATTGGATTTAATCCAGCAAGAAATTTATCAAGATTGATAGGTATTTAATCAGGTATGGAAAAATATTTTTTCAATACCTGATTAAATAAAAGTCCAGGCATAGGTCATAAGACTTGCAAACGCACGAGAACCCAACACGCTAATAACTACGATACTAGACAGACAAATTACATTTTATGTATACTGAATTAAAGCTTTATGAAATCTTTTGTGGCTGTAAAAGATATCTTAACGCTTCCTTTGGATATTCATTAAATTTTATCGAGCGTTGAAGAAAAAATTCTCTTGTCATTGTAATAACAAGTTTTTTTCTTGTTCTGCTTGACGAAGGTTAGCTGGAATATTTAGTTAGCAGTAATTAAAAATTGTTTCCATAGTTCTCAGACAACTGGAGCATTAACAATGAAAAGGGTCGGGACTGACTGTATTGTTAGTTTTGTAAAAGGAACAAAGCTTATTCTCGATCCTTGGGGTAGATCCTTAAAAAGTTCACAATCAAAGAAACGGCGTCATTGTAAGAGAGATTTTATTTTATATTGCTAATCTCACCCTGGAAATTAGTTTCATAAGGTTAAATTACTCTCGAAATCATAATATATACTTAGATAAAATATTTTTGTGAAACATTTATGTTCACGGGTATAAAGGTCTAACCTAAGATTGGGGAAATATGTTGATTTTAAAACAGGCATTTTAAAGTTAAAAACACAAAATTTTTCAAACACATAAGCTATAATTTCATAAGTTTAGTGTTTTTTTTATTATTTGTTAATAGAATATTAAACAAAGCCAAAAATTATTATTTTTCATTTTTATATGTCGTATTATCAGCGCTGTATTTTTTTTATGATTTGTATTTCTGAAATAACTCCGCGTATGACGTCAGAGTTTCTCTTCCGCTTATTATCTGCCAGTTCTGCCGGTTGTTCCGTTTACGGTAAGCAAACCGGATATCTTTCACAGCTTTTTTATCACATGTTGATTTCACTGAACTTGGGTTAATTCATATGAACCAGTGACGTCGTTCAAAGTCGTTCGTTTTTATTAATATATGTTATGTTTTTGTACATTTTTAAGAGACTTTGACATACAATTTAATGCTTTAATTTTGACCGCGCTCAAGAAAATATTTTTTGTATCCAATATCCTGAAGGGCTAAAGTTTCTCATTGATTGATTGTGTATGTGTATGTCTCTTATACTGGCGCACAGAAATTTAAGCCATATTATCTTGGTATCAACGCTAAATCAGGGTCATTTTCGTCTG
Source organism: Micrasema longulum (assembly GCF_059751315.1). Classification (NCBI taxonomy): domain Eukaryota; kingdom Metazoa; phylum Arthropoda; class Insecta; order Trichoptera; family Brachycentridae; genus Micrasema; species Micrasema longulum. The sequence goes on along the minus strand of NW_028277385.1, from coordinate 2,012,482 downwards.
TTAAAAATTTATATTCGAACGGGATAAAAAATATCTGTCTATACTTGTATTAATATTATTTTTTTAATAAACCATGAGAATATATTTTTTCACAATAATATTTACCTCTAAATTGATTATGTTAAATAAGCCAGAGAATAGATTTTTCTCAATTTCATCACAAAAACATTTACCTCTTTTTTTCATTTTTTTTTTTAGCTTTGAGAATATTTTTTTTCAATCCCTTTAAATGTCTTATGACCAATTTCAATGAATTGGGGTATATATTTATAGATTTCTTTAGTTTAAATTATTATTTACATCGCAAAAATTATTAAGTTTTATCCTTAATAACAAAGGTCGAATTTACTATTAGAGTAGATACCTTATATAGCTCTAAAATTCATGAATATTGGTTTTAATTTGTATTATGGGTAGCTAAATTAGCGTACCCGAGATCCTAATTAACCCTCTATAGGACACTAAAAAGAAGTGTTACATAAACATACGGTTGTTTGACAGCTGTTATTATTTTTAATTACAGATTCTTTCCTATTCAAATTGAATCGCTTACTTACCGAACTTTTTGTGTACATATTTTATATTTATTAGTTTTTATTGTAATTAAAACCCGTAGGACCGATTTTATAAGGCCAATAGGACAGATTCATTCGGCCGACTAAATGAGACCCGAATATAAAAGTGGGCTACAACTAACTGTTATCTTTTAACATGACTTTTTTTTTTTAATCGCTCACTAACCAATATTTTTACGTACATACTATTAAATATTTCTGTGAATTTTATGTGTTTTTCGTAGCATTATTTTAAGTGAGAAATTATTATTTAGTACATTAATATTACTCGGAACAACAAAAAAAAAGTGAGGCCCAAAGGGACGGAACTTCTAGGAGACCCAGATCCTAATCAACCGAGGCGCAAAGAGCCGGAAACTAAAGCCGGTGAGGCCGATAAAACTAGGCCTGCATGGCCGATTACATGAGGCCCGAAGGGCCGAAATCTTTAGCATGTATTGCGTGCTAGTACTGATTTAATGTAAGAATGACTGTTGACTTTAGGAAAAACTATCGCAGAAGGCAGATAGGGGCAAGTAACGTGTTGCGCGCCTTTATATAGGCGCATTAAGTAGGTACCGCACGCATACATAAACAATTTATTGTTGTCATCATACAGCCTTGTTCCGCACAGTTAAAACTTTGTTTCTTATTTAATTTTTAAAAAATATTTCTCAATCAATTCCTCTTTTTTCTTTAAACATCTTTCTATTTGAACAGCATCCAATAAAAAAAACATATTTCAAGTAATGTAATTTATTGAACATAAGATATTTGGGAACAACAGGATTTACCACACCTGGGCCAATTTCAATTAATTTTCAATAAAATGCTATTTTACACCTTATGCAATACGTTAAAAGAGACATTTTTCCTTGCATAAAACACTGTATTATGTTACCTGCTAACCTGCTAGTCAAATATAGTTCATGTTATTTTTTCACTAAAAAAACTTATTTTTTAAAACCCTTAAATTTTCATTTATTTTGTTGGTAAAGCGTCGCCAAAATTTTTGCCTGAAAGTCGAATTCATAATTGTTAGAAAAATGAACGTGGAGATAAATCTGCTATAGTTACCGAATCTCTAGCCATTTGGTTGTTTATGGGCTGAGGCAAATTTTCATACCTTAAATGGTGACTAACGAGAGAGTATTCTCATCAATTTTATGAAAGCGCAAACAGCGTTTAATGGAAAACGTATAAAATATACATTATCCAATAGTTCCACTGGATTTTATTTGAATAGATCACTCTGCGGGTTTCCTTTATTTTAGGGACGAAGGAAGTTTTAGAGTACCTATTCGTGAACAATAATAATAATTTTCAGTTGTAAAGCTGTTATGCAAAGTAGACTTCAACAATTGTGATTTAATTCATTTGCATTATTTATTATTTAACTGTCGTTACTCTGAACCTTTTACGTCTTAAAACTGTATTGTTTATACAGAAAATTCCTGGAAAAAAATTGTTATTTAAAACTATTGTTTGGGAAAAAAATTTAGTCTCGTAATATTTCTAATATTCAAATAGATTTATTTATTCCTTTTTATATATCTTATTAAATATGTTTTATTCTGAATTTTTCGCTATTTAATTTAGAATTGGCGACCTCCGTAGTGTAGTGGTTAGGATGCTTAGGAACACAAAAAATAATATTTTTTTTTTTTTCTAGCATGGAAGTTAAATAAGGTAATTATATTCTAAATTTATAAAAGCTATTATTTGGGGAAAAATTTAGTATCGTAGTATTTCAAATATTTATAAATGGATTATTTAATTACTATAACATATACATGACCACGTGTTTTTTTCTGAATTCTTCACTATTTAATTTACAACTGTCGACCATAGTTGTGTAGTAGTTAAGACGCCTAAAAACACGAAAAATATATTGTGATTTTTCTCAAGCACGGATGTTCTGTGCTGTTATTTATCACTGTAATTGGGTCTTCGGGCCTCTTGTGGTGCAAAAAAAATAAAATGTTCATAAACAAATTTCATATTTACAATATTTTGAGTTTGTCCAAATTTTTGCAGAGAAAATACTAGATTTCACCCCCCAAGGAGTCATTAAAATAAAAAATTAATAGGGATGAAGAACATCTTAAAGAAGGGAATATGGAAGTCCTATAAATGCCTAGACTTCCATATTTCATTGAGTAAAATATTCTCCATCCCTGTTGTAAATTTCATAATATTTTTAATCTTTTACACCCCCAAAAGTACACTGTGGTATGTTAAAATTAGCTGTTTTGCGGGAGAGAAAAATATATATTTTTTAATTTTTGTGGTATTTGCTCATTTGACTGGTTAAAGAGGAGGAGATCGCTGTGGCATCATAATTAAAACAGTGTTCTTCTTGATAATTTACTCAATAGATTTCAATGATTACTTAATGAATTGGGATGTGGTCCCGTGGCTAGTTTCTCGGACTCACGGCTCAATGGTCCGTGGTTCGAATACCACTCTACCTCAACTTGATTCCCATTTTTTAATAGTAAGTTATTTACAACTCGTTGAATAGGCCCTCAAAATTAAACGTTTAGGTTAATCATTAGAATGCAAATATTTCTTTTTTTTTTTTTTTTTAGTTTGTGGTATATCTACCGCAAAATAAATTGAAGAGATACTTGAGTGTTCTCTTAAGAAAGATAATACAAAATTTGTATAAACTGAATTCATAAATCAAATCAGGCAATCTTCCACATACGACAGTGTACTTCTGGGGGTGCAATTTATGAGGTTTGTTGGTACTGCATTTATTTATTTACCTAAAAATATGACTAAATGCAATTTTCTCCAGCTTTTCCTCTTTTTAATTTACAAAATTCGTTGGTAACTATCTTCGGCTATTGGATCAAGTACCGTATTAAAAGTTTATTCCATTCCGACTAAAATTCAAAGTTCCAATTACTCTAGTACTCTCGGACCGCATTGCTTGAGTATTCAAAATATCGCGCATAGTCCACTTTACATTCCAGTTCAATAAATTTGCCAACAGAAATAAAATGAAACAAAGTTATTTGAAAAGCACGCTTGTTCACAGTTGAGCAACGGAAGGTAGTCGGTACATTTATTCATTTGGTTATTCCATTTATCTCGTCCTTATTACAGGACTCCGCCGACCCCACGTCCCGAAACTATTCCCAGAATAATTGGCCAGTGAACTGTTTGGCCACTTTTATTTGATAAGGACCTTGTTTGGATAATGAACAAAATTTCTCCAACTGGAAGGTCAACCCTCGGTTTAATAGTGGTCCAGCAAATGTGTATTTGCACTAGAAAAGACAAAGCAAAGGATGTGTTTGGACTAACTACAGCTAATTATGAACTGTGTAGAAGATTAAATTGAAGCAAATGAGTTGACACCCTTGCATTTGTGTAAATAATATGTAGCACTTTCACGCTATTTCAAAGGAGTGAAGAGAAAAAGTAACATATTTATTATACCTTTATTATTATTTATTGACCTTTTTTGTACTGAAATATATTTTTAATTTCTCCCAACCAACCAATAAAATGATAAGTGTTATTTATATCACTTTTATAGCAAAGCTTATGCGAGAAAAAAAGAAGAGATGCAGAAATAGAACTAGAATGTATAAATAAATTAATGTCGACACTAATCTTTAATATAAAAAAAAAAATTTTTTTTAGACGTGATTTAAACATAGGTATTGATAAAACTTTTTTGATGGTGGAGGGGAGATGATTCCATAACCGAGCTACATGAACACTATACGAGTTAGAGAAGGAGAAATAAGGATGTTCAGCCCTATGGAAAATTAGATAAGAAAAATGGAATCTTACGAATGGTAAAAATGAAAGCAATAAATTGTACCGAAAAGTTTCTTAAAAATGTATGGACGAAATTCTAAAAATGATTTTTATAAAAAACCTGCTTTGAACGATATCACTAGTTTTTTTCCGAATCAACCAATGATGAAATATTGTAATAGATTTCTGGTATACGGAAAGTCAATTCACTGGGTAATATCAAAATTATAATACGATACTGTGAGCATTCTGAATTAAGAGCGTGCTTTGAGTATGAGAACGAAGAGATCCTCTGTCTAGTTTTTCACGGAGTATAAAGAAACGTAAAAACTATAAAGTAGAATAAATAGAAGTGAAAGGGTGCGACTCTCCGCCATCTAAATTTGATTCATATAAGGAGCCTGAGATAATAAAATTAAATAGCTGGTCATATTTCCTAACATACGCCAATCTTGACACAATTTTTGCTTTTTACACTTTAATACATTTTTTAGTGGAGCATTATTATAAAAGTCCCTAAATAGTTATCAATTTACATGATTTACTACTTGAAATATTATATTGGATAAAATCTTTGTAAATTGAGTGATGAACGTATAAGCATTAAAAAAAATAACTGTTGGAAAGTGGAACAAAGCTATGATATTCAGGCTTCAACTTCTGACTTCAAGTCAAAAATAATTTTGGATGGTTTTTAAGACAGAAATATTCTTAATTTTATGATTTTTTTAAAAAAATCGATTTTTAAAATTTCTGAAAATCAGAAATTTTTTCAGGTAGTGAATTAAAAGAATTTTTGCAAAGTTTTAACCTTTCTGTGTCTTAACGAGAAAAAAACGCGAGTTCTGAAGGGGATACCAGAAATACCCCATACCGCGTTCCATAATGTTTCTAGTTTTCTGTGAAATTCATACATTTTTTCATAAAATACTGTTGCAAAAGGATATTACATGAAATTCGCTGCTACACGTTAAATAATACTGATCTAAACTCACGCAACCCATTAGCGGTGAGGCAAAGCCGGGAGGAGGAATGCATTTAAAATCTAATGAACGAAATCCGGATTTTTGTGGTTATTGCTGGAAATAAGCAACCAAATAGCAAGAAACACACGTGCGGACTTACAAACGCATCGATGATTTTTGGTAGAGCGAATGAATTGTAATGTTTGCTGTTTGCACAGGGGAAAACAAAGTCAAATGTGAGAAGTTGTTGAAAAAATATTTTAACAATTTTAATTCATTTGTTACGTTATAGGGTTAGGATTGTCCAAAAAATGAACTATGTATGATCAACAAAAAACTTTTTTTAAATACGCTTCTTCATCTTATATGCCCTTCTTTAGACCCGGAAGGGTTAAAATCTAAATCGCGAATTCAGACGCTCGTGTTCCGGAAACATAAAATAAAGTTTGTATGATTCAGCCATCGTAAAAATACAAGTTATGAAGTAGTCCGTTCCATGAATTGCACTATTGCTTGTGCAGTATGCGAGGTGAGTTTACTGTATGGAGTATTAAACCCTGTGAAAGTTCAGTTCTGTGCCTTGTGCCATGTGCTATGTTCTTTCTCGAATGGAAATAATAGTACGTACTTGAACTCAGCCGAAGTGTTAAGTGTTGACTTCTCCCTTAAAGCTACTTTCCAAGCTTTGTTTGGTCTTGCACTCGAAAAAAGATTTAAAAACTTTCTAACTTCTTCAATTACACTGTGGGAATCTACTTCAAGTTTATAATCTTGAAACTTTAATATTATTATAGCTCATTGTTTACCTGAAAATGAGGACGCTTTGTAAAGTAAAATACATTAAAAGTTGGTACCATTTGTATATCTGTTTTGTGATTTCAAGCTTCGAATAGCTTCAAGCAATTCAGGACCATTTTGTATCGTGTTGACTTCTATGTTCTGAAATCAAAATTTCAAATAGATTTCCTTAATTACCATCATGATCATTTCCCTATTCCTTTTCAGTGGTGCATAGGGTACTGCAATTACAGCGTACATAGCACTCAAGGATAGGGAAATTATTAGAATCATTCTTACTATTACGAGTGCCCTTTATTACTTATTACGCAGACATGGCATAGTCTAAGCTTAGCAGAATCAAATAATATAACTTAGATTTTTGGTTTACTTTTGTTTCAAATTTTGCATACAATTATAAGATTATGTATGAATATACCCAGAATATATTTATGTTCTTCTTGTTTTCTCAAGCTGAACGGTTTGGGTAGGTAGGAAGAAATTGCCTTAAATCAATATGCCCGCCCTCATATGTATAAAAAATAAAATTATTTATAACATAACAATATGATGTAGGTTTCTCGAAAGGCCTAGGATGCACAAAATTACCATTCAAAATTGTCTAGATGACTTCATTAAATGTTTCCTACATCTACGTGTGTAGAGGTTTTTTTATATCTTTGTTTGTTTTTACAGATTAAAACAGAAATAGAAAACGTTTTAGAGAAGGAAATACAGAAGTCTATGCATATACAGGGCTCATGATTTGTTATTTTTTGTGGAATTATTTATTATAAATATTTAGCCATACCAAATCTATCATTATGAAATGGCGCTATATACGATATCTATAATAATAATAACAAAAGTTATTATATTATTTAGGATACTTACTTATTTTTGCAATGTATTTTATTTACTATAACAATAAATACATATGGGTAAACAATAAAAAAAGTAAATATTGAATTTCAGATAGTTAAAAAATATTTTCCTGAATCATTTTTAAATTTTGTCAGAAAATAATTAATGAATATTATCTCGCCGAGAGAATATTATAATTCCGACTTTCATTTAATGCATTTAATGGTGAACGCGCACGTGCGAGGCAGATAGTAAAAAGGGTCAACACATATCTTAAGAAAATTATAACGACTTTCAAACTTTTCGACTTGTGTTACATTACCATCTCTCGAAAATAGCAATACGCACTGAATCGGCAAATGACGGATTATGCTGGATGATTCTGGAATAAATCATACGAAAAATTGACCTTTTTCATTATTTGTGTACAACTGAAATTCTAGAACTTCAGAAGGTTTTTTATAAAAATATTTTGCATAAATTATTATAACAGACTTATTTTGGGATAATTAATAAATTTAAAATTATTTAGAATTATTATACATGAGTTGTGATTTAGCCTGAGGTTGTTTAATTATTCTTGAGCCCCCATTTCGCGTTTAGTTAAGTGAAATCTCACTTCAAAATGTTTATTTTCATTTAATAAGTTGATTCAACAAAACACACATGTATTTTCTAAAGGTCGAGACCTTGTTCCGGACTAAAACAACCTTTCATTTTACACGTTTGGACCCGAAAACCGAAATAACGAATGTTTTCCGACAAAACCATTCCAATTTGTTGAGAAGTGCCTATTTAGCATAGCATAAAGTATCCACGTTGAATATTAAACTGACAGAACATATGTTCATATGTTACAGGGAATAAAGAAGCGTGAATATATTTAATATTAAATTTAATTAGAGATGAACATATTTAAGGCAGGTTTTTAAAATATTATTTAGAAGCTGAAAAACGAAGTAATGTTTACGTCATACATCCGCCTTCGGGTTAGTGATAAGCGCTTTTGCTTATACATAGGAACGTTTTTTAAAAAGGCAAAAAATAAATAATTGATTTTTGTTCAACCCAAATCATTTCAGATTTTTTAAATGGCCCCAAAAATGTAATATTCGAAAAAAAATTATTTTTATAAAGTATTTATTTTATAATCAACTGTTTCTCGATCAACTTTATTGTTTTGTACCTATTATTTATTATTTGCTGAGCTTATTGCTTATTGACATGTTCTAAATTTTTATGGCAGCTTTCACTTACATGGATGCTCGATACCTTCGACCTCGGGACTGTAAACAAGGCCTGCCCTCTCGCGATACGCGTGTTCGAAGAAAACAGGGAACGTTTGATTTTAGGTAAACTAATTGACGTTATGGTTTTCAGTGTCAATCCTGGAATTAATGAAAGGAGTAAGGACTTACGGTTTCCTCCCTTTGGCACTGGTCCAGAAAGACACCGATATCGTTTGCACTGGTCACTTTGCACGTTTTCTTATATGTTGGTGATTCGAAATCACTGTCACGCTCGCGGTACGGTTTTCGCTGTTGTTCGCGGTACGGTTATTTGTTGTGTTGTCACGCGTTGCTTTCTTGACTCGCCGTCAGGGAGGAGTAGGTACATTGGGATTCAAAACAAGGACCACCGGAATCAAAGGAAGGAATGGCTTGACACTTGAATAAAAGAAAATGAATCCGAAACAGGTAGATACTAAAACAAGTTCATTCGCTGACATTTTATGAATCTTTTTTCATAGCTTTTAGCTGAAATTTTTTAATAAAATTATTTAAAATATACTTACGCAATAAGCATAAAATAGATAAATAAATCAAATATAAGACAAAATCAAATAAAAAACACAGAAAAATTTAACCAACATTACCATTTCATACTAGAGATGAAAAAATTTAAGATTACCATATTTAATTTAATTTAATGAGGACAAAACTCATTTTATAAGCCTAAAGAGAGAAAAAAATTTATGCTGAAATTATCAAAAGTCCAATAGAAAAAAGGACTCTTGATAAATTTTTCTGTAAATTGTTAAAGATTTAGTAATATAAAAATATGGCTATTAGTTTAGGAGTTCAAATATGAATGAAAAAATTTTGCCTATTTCTTATTTAAAATTGAATGATTCTATTTTTTCTCTTTTTAATATTCATTGGCACAAGAACTTATATTTGACAGACAAAGTAACAAGAGCAAAGTAAGAGAGTGGCGTTTATGTATGAATATGTATAAAATTAGCTTATGTCTGAATATTTTTATATTTTCCTACGTGTATTCGAAAAAAAAAAATTATGTATATTACTGATGTTTCCGGCTGTTAATTATATATGTAAATTCATTGTTTTTATAAATATATGTAATATTTAATATGAATCTCTACCAACAAGCTACAGAAAGTGGCTTGGTGGCTTTTTAGTGACTTGTAAAAAAAACAAATTCATTGAAATTTAAAACTTTCAAAATGTGTAATAATGTAAAATAATAAAATTAGTGCCTGGATGTCTTTTTTTAAATTTTGTTTTTCTCGTTTCCTTTAGTTTATTTGCCAGTAAGCATTAGGTACATACTGTTTTCTTTTTTGTGTTTTTTTTACAAAAGGATCTCACCAAGAAGCCTAATATTGCAAAGGCTTGATAAGTTTTGTAATTAATAGTAAACATTCCACGCTGTACTATGTTTTAAAAAAAACAATATACGCTTAAATGTAAAAAAGCGAAATTGGATATAATAATTGTTTTACTATTCCCAACGCATTCATAAAATATGCATTTTATTTCATATTTGTAACGTGTTACTCAAAAGCTTTTTCGCTTAAATAATTTCTTCAAAAAACATTGTTAATCAACAAAAAAAGTTGCATAACTGGACGGCATTTTGAGTGATTTACACTCGAGGATTTTCAACGGAAAAAATATCCATTAAAATCTGCCCAAAAAATACTGTGTGCTATTTTTGTAATCGAATAATATATAAAAGAGTTGTTTGGAAGTATTTCTAGTGTAAAAAATAAAACAATTACAGGGTTTTAAAAAAAATGTAGACCCCAAATGTGCACTCTGCCGCGAGAGGGTATATCTGTAATGTTTTATGGGTGCCTTTATGTAATACTTTTGTTTGAATATAATTTGTATTTTAAGTTCTGTTACTTCAAGTTTATATTATTTCTTGAGACTTTATGAATTAACCAATTAAAGCATCAATATACGTATCAACTATTACGTAGAAAACTGATGGTTAAAAATAATTGTTTAATTACTCCGAATATGATCGGCCGTTACACGTGATTAAAATATCAAAGAGACCATTAGAGATAACGATAAAGTATCGGATCCGGCTCTGGCGAGATAAAGTATAGTTTTCTGTAATATACTGCCAGAGCTTGCGGGAATAATTTAGGATTTCCCCGCCCGCACCCGTCCAAGGCCGGAGTGGGCGAGTGGGTCCAGCTCGGCCAACTAAATTACAGGGGAAGGAATCTAAACCGTAAATAAACGTCTTCAGAACTGCACCAGTGGTAATATAAATTTATTACTCATTTGGAAGCTCTTATAAAATTTTCTGCAGCGCTTATTCGAAGAGAAAGGGATAAATATTTATTACGTTACCATTTTTTTTTTTTTTCTGTTTTTTTATGCGATGAATCTATGTGGTCTATTTTTCGGAATGATTTGCAGCTGTTTTTTCATGTTTTTGGAGGTTTTTCACAAGGACGAGTAAATATAAGGGAGTCTGGTGGTGTTCATTATTTGGACATGACCGTACGAGTCCGTCGCTATCTTTCCCATCTTACGATGTCCTCAGCCTAACATATATATTTTATTCTGGTGTTCCTCGCAGGATCTTTTTGAGTTTTGCCTGTTATCATTCGCAATGTCTTCACTTCGGAAATCCTCAATACTTGTTTAGTTCTTGCTTCAACGCCATATGTCATTATTGGTCTTACACATACTTTATAAATTCTCATCTTACTTTTAATGGCTATATCTTTACGTTTATTTACGGATGTCGCTTTGTTGACTTGGGATTGTGTTTCATCACACAGATCAGCTCCTCCAACAAGATTTATGCCTATTTCACATATGTCTGTGTTCAGTCGAACGTTATTTAAAATACAAAACAATTTATGTTTAAAAAATGTTGAAGTTCCCTGATTTTGCCTTGATGGCCGGTCGCAATTAAAGGAGGCATCAACGAAATTAATATTTCTACAGTAGTTTCCAAATTTTTCTGATTTTTCTAGAGCTAACTTTATCTGTTTTTAGGTCTGGAATTTTAATTTTTGCATTTTAGCTACTACTATTGCCCGCAATGTTTTAATTGGGTTTATATCACAGCTATTTTCAGGCAATTGCAAAGACGACAATCCCGTTTTTCCTTTAAAATTCTGGCACGACGACAGTAGCAGAATTGTGTTTTTTATTTATTTTTTGTATTTATGAAAGATATTTACACTTAAGTCTTAAAATATTATTATATTCAAATAAAACTAGACACAACGTATTTAAAAAAGTGAAAGACGAATAAATTTATTTCCCAATGAGAGTTCCAAAAACTTAATTAGGGACTTAAATAATTTTTTTTTTTTTTTTCATTCAGATAAACAAAGGAAATTTTTAGTGTAAGTATTGTTATTCTTATTACTAAATATATCACAACAGAAAATAAACCAAAAAACTTTTCTTACACAAACAAAACAAATAAGTAACAATGCTTTCAAGAATGGAGGAAGTGGTAAATCTAGGAATAAAGGAGATAAGGTCGTTAACATCACATGTTACACAGACGATGCAATTATAGTGGCAGAATCAGAAGATGATTAACAACGCATGTAACACAAGCTTCATCTACGAGTAGCATCTCAGAAATTAAAGATTGGCATTGATCTCAATTATTATTAATCTTTTTTTTATATTTCATTGTATAAATAATGACACTAGTAATTATAAGTACACACGTTTAATTTTTTATGATAAGAACATATCTCTTTGTTAGAAAAAACAAAATATTCAAATATTTTTTCAAATACGTAGGTTTTTTTTTTTAAATTTTAATCTTGAATAAGGGCACACATAAATATATTTTTTATGTGTGCTGTAATAATAATAATGTTCATATATTTAATTTAACATGTATAAAAAAATATGTTTAGCTGACTTCAAAAGATGTTCAATAAAGGGCAGCAAACAATAATTTAATGTGAGTTCATCTTTCTCCGCTTTTACTATTTACTTCACAAAATATATCTTGCCCAATCCACAATAATATAAAATAACCCCAGATCATTTGGCTTTCTATTTCCAATATTTTTTATTCACTCAACAATTTCGTTATTCGGTAAATCACAAAGTTCATTAATATATTTAATTTGCGATTACATAAAACGAAGAAAAAAATATTACAGGCATGGACTGCGAGTGGGTATACTATTTTCTTAATTTGATGTAAATATAAAATATATATACAAATATCTATACATATATATATTCTTTATATTTTTAGTACATGAATAAAAGACGAGTGATACTTTTTATATGTATAT